>NC_077229.1:127962841-128262841 GCF_027887165.1 Monodelphis domestica | reverse complement strand
GCCTCAGAGGGCAGAAATAGAAGTAAAGGGTAAAGGTTGCAGAGTCAAATTTAGGCTTGATATTAGTATAGCCTGAGCTTCTCTGGGCATGATCAGTTCTAACATGCAGAAATCTCTGAGAGGTCTTTTGGACATGGCCAAGGGTCTATAAGTACCCCACCTCTCCCATCCATGTGGGGCACTCCATGTGGGGACAAAGTGGGCTCCAAATTAAGCAGACTGGGAATGCCTACAGAAGATTGGGTTACAAAAAGAAAAACTCACTAACAATTAGAGTGACAGCACAAGGGGTATAGTGAAGTGCCTGGAGTCAGGAAGACTCATCTTCTTGAGTTCAAATCCATTGTAAGATATTTACTAGCTGTGTGACACTGGGCAAGTCACTTAACTCTGTTTGCCTCAGTTTCCTCATCTGAAGTAATGATCTAGAGAAGGAAATGGCAAACCATTTTGGAGGAAAACTCCAAATGGAATCATGAAGAGTCAGATGTGACTAAAACAATAACAACAAAGTGGAAAGGGCTGACTAGAGAAATAATAAGGTCTTTCTCTATGGTGATCTTCAAACAAAGGCTAGATGACCTCTTTTCAGTTATGTTCTAATTATTCTTATTCAGGTACAAATTGGACTAGCTGGTCTCTGTGTTACTGCCTAAGTCTTTCTGTGACCATCTTCCTGAGGTTCTAAGTCTAGATTCTATTTCTGACTCTACTATTGGGTAGCTTTGTATTCTTAGGCAAGGGACTCTAGCTTTCTGGACCTCGATTTCCACATCTCCAGAAAATGAAATGGTTGAACTAGATAATTTCTGAGTATTAAAGGCTTTTAGGTGGCACAGTGAAAATAGTGCTGAACTTGAAGTCAGGAAGTCTAAGGTCAAATTTGGCCTCGGACACTTGCTGGTTGTGTGGCTGTGGGTAAATCACTTGACCTCTCTCAACCCGTTTCCTTATCTGTAAAATAGATATAATAACAGCAGCCACCTCCTCAAAATGTCATCATAATGAAATAATATTTGTAAAGAACAATATATTATTATTATTAATTATTATTCTCTTCCAGTTCCAATAGTCTAGTATTCTATCTGTGAATTATAGTGGTGACAAATATGTGTCCTACCAGCCACATGCAACTCATGATGCTTCTGAATGCAACTCAAAATAGATAAAAATATAGTTCCTATCTGATTTTGATGTGTTGAAATTAATAAAAAATGAAATATGTAAATATGTATGGTTTTCTAAGTCATTATGTGGCCCTCATAGGGATCTCAATGTATGGTTTAGTGGACCCCATTTCTGAGTTGACAGCACTGAATTTAAAACACCAAACATAAATGCTAAATGGGTGGTAGAAACAGTAGGATAACCCTAGCTCTACCATTTACTAGCCATGTGACTTTTGGTTGGTCAGATCATTGCTTTGAGTTTTGATTTCCTCATTTGTGGGAAATCACATCTTGTAGTATCTATTGCAAAGCATTGTTTTGAAGACCAAACGAAATTATGCAGCAAAATGCTTTGTAAATCTTAAAATGCTAGAGAAATGTCAGCTCTCATTATGATCAGGGAAGGATGGAAGGAGGGGTGGATGCTAGCATGACTCCTGAAGGATGGGTAGGAGGTGAGGAAGTAATATCCTTCCAAGATAAAGTTAAACCCTTGCAACTCTTTGCTGAAGCAGAGATGTAAAAACTTAAGTGCACAGAATATTACACAGCCTCCTAGTGGGCCCTCCACGCTGAAAGCTTCAGCCTCGTTTCATTAATTTTCTCAAGTCTTCTGCTACCCTTGCTTTCCCAGCTTGACTACATCCTCATGAGGGACTAACCAACCTATCTCCACAAAGCACCTGCTCTCGTGTCCCCTAACCTTAACACGGCAGGTCCCCTGCTCTGTGTGCCAATCATTCATTCTCTTTCTTTTTTCTTGTTAAGAATCTATGAGCACACAACTGATAAAATAAAGTCCCATGTAGACACAGATTTTTACCTTCTTGTAACAATCTCTATAACCCATCAATCACATGAGTCCCTACTGGGAAAAAGCACTACATTAGATCCTATGGGGAAATGGAAAAGTATTACATATAATCTTCAGCCTTTTTCTTCAAGAAGTTAAATGTAGTTTGGGAAATAAAACTCTAAATATGTGTGGAACGGTCCAATGTAATGGACTTTGCTACTAGTAGCAATAAAACAAGCCAGGTCACTCCTGGAGGACTTCTGGGAAAGAATGCTGACCACATTGAGAGAAAGAACTATGGGAGTAGAAACGCAAAAGCAAAACATATAACATCACTTATCACATGTATATATGGGATGTGATTTGGGGTTTAGTCATTAAAAGATCTCTCTATAGCAAAAATGAATAATATGGAAATAGGCATCAAGTGATAACATTTATACAACCAATTGGAATTGCTTGTTGGCTCTGAGGAGGGGGGGAGAGAAGAGGGAAGGCAAAGAAAATGAATCATGTAAACATGGACAATTATTTAAAAAGAAAAATTAAAAAAAGAAAAAAACTCTAAATATGAAAAGAGAGCTAGGACTATTGGCAGAACACAGTAAATGCCAAATAAGTGTTATGTGATGTTAGAGAAGGGAGGGAGTCTTGTGGGGCAAGGAAGACTTCACAGAGGTAAGGAGACTCTATAATGTTATGAGACAACATGTCAAACACCTTGGAAACCATGAATAACTGTTTTGGAATCAGGGAGTTTAGGGTTTATATCCTGCTTTAGATAATTATTGTTATGTTATCCTAGGCAAGTCACAACCTCTGTGAGCTTCAATTTCCTCATCTGTAAAGTGGGGATAAGAGCATCTCCCTTGCAGGTACAGTGTATCGATAACATTATTTTATATATATAAAATAGATATTGATATAAAACTGAAAGTCCTACATAGTTTTCAATTATCAATATAATAGTGCCAGCTATTATTACTAATAACAGTCTTCATTAATAAAAAAATAATAATGAAGGTTAGCTGAGAGGAAAAAAAGCCCACTGAGTCATTAGTGCTTTATTCTAGAGGCAGTTACATGGTGCAATGGATAAAATGATGGACTTGAAATCAGGAAGACCCGAGTTCAAATCTGGATTCAGACATTTACCAGCTGTGTGGTTATGGACAAATCCCTTAATCTATGTCTGTATCAGTTTCCTCATCTATAATAGGGGGATAATAATAGCATCTGCCTCCCAAGGTTATTATGAAATCAAACAAGATATTTGAAAAGTGTTTCATGAACTTTAAAGTGCTATATAAATGCTAGTTAGGATGAAGATGGGGATGATGTTTGGCCCCAAATAGCAAGAAGAACAACATATAGAAATTTTAGAGAGGAAAATTTAGAACTGGCATTGATAAAAATTTCCCAATAATTAGAGTGATCCAAAAGGGTTACCTTTAAAGATGGTAGACCTCAATGGAAAGCTTCCAGCAAAAGTGATTTGTATGTTGTATAGAGAATTCTTGTTGGACTAGAGAACCATTGTGTTCTATTAGATGGACTTTTAGGTAAAAATATTGAAAGTCCCCCTAGATAAATTTTATGGAGCAGTGGTATGGAGTGGAAAAAGCAGTGAAGTAGGAGTAATTGCCCAAGAAGGTAACCTTGGGGTAACTGTAGATTTGCAGGAATCTAGTCTTTTCAGACCAGATTCTAACCCTGAGTCTGGCAGTTGGGAGATCTAACCTGGCAAGCAAGCTCTCTTTGGCTCCTGATTCTATCATCTTAGTAATTACTCCCAGCTTTGTGACATTTGCAAAAGAGATAACTATGGCCATCTGTATCTTTGTGCCATTCAATTTTTTTTTTTTTGCATATAGAAAAGTACTTGACAACTGTTTACTGAATTGAATGTTTGTTGAATTTGTTGGTGAAGCCAAAACAGAACAGAATACTGCCCCCTTAGCCATTCTTTTTTTTTAAAAAACTCTTTTACCTTCTGTCTTAGATCAATACTAAGAATCTGTTCCAAGGCAGAAGAGCAGTAAGGGATAGACATTTGAGGTCAAGTGCCTTGCCCAGGGTGACAGAGCTAGGAAATGACTGAAGTCACATTTGAATCCAGGACCTCCCATCACTAGACCTGACTCTTTATCCACTGATCCACCTAACTGCCCCATCCCTTAGCCATTCTTGAGTCACTATAATACTCCATTGGATAATCCAGGACCAATAGAACTGGTGGGTCTGGTTTCCAGGTTGACTGTTTAAATAATGTGAATGATGGGGGTGCTGGAGTCAGCTCTAACAATATTGTAAGAATTCATTGTGAAATTTTCAGTGGGAGCAATTACATTTCAGAATTGCTACAAATCAAGGCTGGGTTTATTGTTTTGTTGATTGTCTAGACTTACAAAAGTGCTAATAATGTAGATTAAAATTAAAAGTGTTGGTGGATACTCCCCACCTACCCCCAAGAGCCCAGTCCCTTTACTGTTCTATAAATATTGCTTGAGCTTAACTGAAAGCTCAGGGAATGAAGTCATCGCCTGACTTGAGGTTTGATAACTGTAGGAAGATGCTGATGATAACAGTAACAATAATAATGATCTTTTTTTATTCATCTTTCTTTTTGAAGAGGACCAGTAATATTCCTGAGTGATATTTTGACTTGCACATGAGCTGAATTTAAGTGAAGCAGAGTTGCACAAGGTCATCAGCCTCATTCTTTCTGCTATAGTTCTCCAAGTCTCATGACAAGATAAAAGTCAGGACAATTGGTGTCAGCCCAGGATCTAGTGAATGACTTTGTCATCATGTCTGATGTCTGACCAAGCTCTAAGCCTCCAATTGGAGCAAATTGTCCTCGTGGGCCCATTCCACTGGGGAGAAGTCTTTCCATGCTTGGGGTAGACATCCCTCTAATTCCCCAATGGGTTTGAGGTCTGTTAGTTACTCTCAACCTGGTTGAACCCAGTATGCAGTGACGGTTTTACTGAGGTGTGGCTACTACCTATGCTACAGCTCCTTGGAACCACACAAGAGTTGAGTGAAAGGTGGACACCAAAAATGGATGAGTAGCCTTGAAAAGGACTTGGCAAGCCTTCACATGAGAGGTGCTAGTCCACTCAGAACACTCCATACATCCTAACATATTTATATAATGTTTTAGGATATGTAAAGTATTTCACATATCTTCTTATTCAAGCCTTATGATAGTCTGATCTGAATGCCCCATTTGCATAGCCATCTAGACAATTTTGGGTAAATAAAAAAAATGCTAAGAACTATCAGAGGTACAGACACCCCAGAAGGATCTAATCCAAACCCCTCATTTTATCCATGAGGAAACAGGCTAGAGAGTTTAAGGCACTTGCCCATGATCACAAAGTAGGAACTATGGTTCAGAACTAGTTCTGATCCCCAATCATTGCTTTTCCCAAGTCACACACCCACCCTTAAGAGCCCTTTTATTATTGTCAGTTTAGTTGGAAAAATATTTATTTTATTTATCCCCCCATTGCTAATGGTAAGAGAACTAACTTGTAAAGTCAAGGCTCTTTTTGTTTAGTCTAACCCTCTGTCCTAGGGAGATTCCCAATTTCCCATCTGAAAGTGGTCACTTGGATACTCTTTTCAGCAATGGCTCTAGTCTGCCAAGCGAATGGCTCATGGCTACATCTTTGTACGCTGCTCCATCACCCATCTTCACTGAAGCGAGATGAAGTACAATTCTTATCTCCAGAAAAATCAAGGACACTCCCCCCTCTGAGGGCTCTTTACAGCAGCTATCATCTTGGTAACAGCGCTCTTTTTCATATGCAGAACTACAATGACGCTGGCATACACAGTAGAGACAAGGGCATTCGAGGTAAGGTACACAGCCAGAGCAAAAAGGCTGTGAGACACTATGTGAACAAGGGGGAGACTGGAGTCGTGCCAGCAGGGATTCATGTTGAGAAGTTATTGGGATTTGAGACAGGAAAGGTGGGTTAAAGCAGAATTATGTAGTACTTTGAATGGAAACCGAAGAGTCTAAACTTTAACCTGATTTAACATGAATCGAGTTAATCTTTCTGAGCATGGTTTCAGTCCAATGATCCCATCTAAGCAGCAATGTCACAAGCAGTGCCTCATCATCAGTAAGATATGTGTCTGAGTTGCTTTTTCAATACTGGGGAAGAGGGGCAGCTAGGTGACTCAGTGCACAGAGAGCCAGGCATGGAGATGAGAGAGAGGTCCTGTGTACACATCTGGCCTCAGACACTTCCTAGCCCTGTGACCCTGGGAAAGTCACTCAACCCCCATTGTCTAGCCCATGCTGCACTTCTGTCTTGGAAACGATATTTACTACCAATTCTAAGACAGAAGGTAAGGGTTAAAAAAAATATTGAGAATGTATTTGCCATGATGATGGGGATGATGATGAGACAGTCATTTCCATAGTGCTTTAAGGTGCTTTCCTTAAAAGACTGTTGTGGAGGGCAGCTGGGTAGCTCAGTGGATTGAGAGCCAAGCCTAGAGATGGGAAGTCCTGGGTTCAAATCTGACCTCAGACACTTCCCAGCTGTGTGACCCTGGGCAAGTCACTTAACCTCCATTGCCTAGCCCTTAATGCTCTCCTACTTTGGAACCAATATACAGTATTGATTTCAAGACAGAAGGTAAGGTTTTAAAAAAAAAATGACTTGTGGCAGCAGACACTATTTTAAGGATTTTTAAAGATTAAAAATCAGGTTCACAGATGTTAAGATGTAATATTAATTTAAGATCATTCATATGGTAATTGTATAGAAAAGAATTTTGTGCATGTGTGTATACGTATATGTATAGGGAAAGGGAAAAGGAAGGGAATAAGCATTTATTTAGTGCCTGCTCTGTGTGTCAAGTAATGTGCTAAGGGTTTTATTATCCCATTTGATCCTCACAACAACCCTGAAAGGTAGGTACTATTATTTCCCCCATTTTATAGGTAAGGAAACTAAGACAGAGGTTGTCATTTGCCTAGGGTCACACAACTAGCAAGTTTCTGAGGTTAGATTTGTACTCAGGTCTTCGTGACTTCAGGCCCAGCTCTTTATCCACTGTGCCACCTTGAGTGGTTTGATGACATTTATAGGGATATGAATTTTCATTCAGATATTAGATTGAATCTCCTAATAGAGGGTATGGAGCAACCAGTGAATATCTTGTTGAAAGGACTGAAGAGATCTTCTGATTAAATGTCAGTGAGTGGAGTTACCTCCAAGATGAAATGGTTTGGAGCTACTCTTTGACATCTTGGAGAGAATGGAATTTCACTGATAGGGATTTGCTCCCAAAATGAACTGATTGGTAGAGGTGGGAGTTTTACTGTCACTAACTAGCCTTGGTCTGTCACCTGAACTGCCAAGGAGAAAAAGGATATTGTGGATTTTTTCTTTCTGGGGGTTGGGAGGAGAGGAAGAATGGAGGGATCCATCCTCTCCCAGAACTTCAGATTGGATTTGTCAGAGATCATGAAGTAGGACCAAAGGAGCTATTGAAGCTCTCTCTGCTCAGGAATGTCAGAGTTGGGCCCTGTCTTATGTCAAGGGCTCCCTTCAGTACTTCAGGGATCCTTTTTTCCCAGAGGCTTTTTGACATAGGGTTGGGGGTCAGGGGAATAGTTATTGCATAAGATAAAGTACAAAATTTTCAGCCTGTCATTCAAGACCTTCAACCATCTGATCCCAATCTACCTTTCTGGACTTATTTCCCAAAAAGAACACATGACTCCAGTCAGACTAGTTAGTCTTGTTGTCCACCATACAATTCTACATCTTTGGTTATGTGATGTTCTGCTACAGTGTGCTCTCTATTTCTCTCTCTGTCTCCGTCTGTCTGTCTGTCTCTCTACCTCTGTCTTTCTCTCTCTCTCTCTCTCTCTCTCTCTCCACTTCTATCTCTTTCTTTCTCTTTGTCTCTCTTTCTCTGTCTATCTCAGCTTGTCTTTCTGTCTCTCTCTTCACTTCTGTCTCTCTCCACTTCTGTCTCTCTCTGTCTCTCTCTCCATTTCTCTTTCTTTCTGTCTCTGTCTCTCTTTCTCTGTCTTTCTCTGTCTCTGTCTCTCTCTGTCTCTGTCTCTCTCTCTCCCCACTTCTGTCTCTCTCTCCACTTCTGTCTCTCTCTCCACTTCTCTCTCTCTCCCTCTCTCTCTCTCTCTCCCTTTCTCCCTCTCCCCCCCCCTCTCCCCGCTTCTCTCTTTCTTTCTGTCTCTGTCTCTCTCTTTCTCTGGCTATCTGTCTCTCCTTGTCTTTCGGTCTCTCTTTCTCTCCACCTCTGTCTCTCTCACTATCCAAACCCTACATCAAGGGTTTGATTTGACATTGAAACCCTGTAGCAAGACCTTCCCCTTCTCAGATCTCGGTAGAAACCTTTCCCTCCCCTGAACTCCTACAATACTTGTTCAGATCTTTCATTTGTTCTACTTAATCACGTGAATCATTTTTTAAAAGTTTCATGAGTCCAAATCTTGTCTCTCATGTAGACTATAAACTCCTTGAGGGAAGAAGGAAACTGAAGAGACTAAGCTTTTAACCCGTTGAGAATGAATCAAGTTAATCTTTCTCAGTCTGGTGTCAGTTCAAGGATCCTATCTAAGTAGCAATGTCACAAGTAAGGGGAATGGGAACAGCTAGGTAACTCAGTGGATTGAGAACCAGGCCTAGAAATAGGAGGTCCTGGGTTCAAATTTGACCTCAGACAATTCCTACCTGTGTGACCCTGGGCAAGTCACTTAACTCCCATTCCCTTAGCCCTTATTACTTTTCTGCCTTGGAACCAACACACAATATTGATTCTAATATGGAAGGTAAGGGTATAAAAAGGTAGGGGAGAAGCTGAGTGGTTCAATGGGCAGAGAACCAGGCCAGGAGATGGGAGATTCTGGGTCCAAATTTGACCTCAGACACTTCCTATCAGTGTAACCCAGGACAAGTCACTTGCCTCTAATTGCCTGGCCCTTACTGTTCTTCTGCCTTGGACCCAAATACACAGTAGCAGTTCTAAGACAGGAAGTTAGGGTTAAAAAAAAAAAAACCCCTACAAATTAGAAGATCTCTTCATTCCTTTCAACAAGATATTCACTGGCATGTCCAAACTCTCTACTAGGAAATTTAAAATCCTGAACAAAAGTTCATATCCCCGTAAACTCATTAAGCTACCCACAGTGACCACAGTCTAATGCTGAGCACAAGAGAAAGCACTCAATTAATTCTTGAATGAATTCACAGTTGGACCATAAGCTCATTGAAGGCAAGGATTGTTTCACTTTTGTTTTGTATTCCCAGAACTCTCTGCACTGCCAAGCACACAGCTGGTGCTTGATAAATAATTGTTAACTTATTAATTGAATGGATGAATGGTCATTATATGCCACATTTCCAGCCAAGGGCCCAATTTTTAAGGTTCTACTATGTTGTCAAGCAAATAAACTAGTGAAATACACACCTAAAAGTTCAAAATGACCAGTTTTAGGTTTCAATTCTTTGCCTAATTTTTAAAAATCTGTTATTGGTTCAAAAGCAAAAGAGTGATAAGAGCTAGTCAGTGGGAGTTAAGTGACTTGTCCAGGGTCACACATCTGGGAAGTATCTGAGGTCATATTTGAATCCAGGACCTAGACTTGGCCCTAAATCTACTGAGCCATCTAGTTGCCCCTCTATCTAAATTATTTTTTACCCCTTTGTCTCTTCTTCCATATCCTAATTACTATCAGACACCACTTCATTCATTCTTTTCTCCCTTTATCTAAGATTTTGGTGATAGGTCTTTATTGTTGTTTTGGTTTAGGGGGGGAAAGAACTGCATTTTTGGAGACTCTGAATACTAAAGAGAAAAACCACCATATACCTTGGAGATAAGAGAGAGGCAGCTGAGTTCCATTCAAGCAGGAAGAAAGAAATCAAGATGAAAGACTACACTGACTCTGATGCCCCCCAAATCTTAGAGCAGGATGTGGAAGGGCTCCTGCTTGCATACTTGAATTAGTCATTTCTGGATACACAATATGCACCTGCGAGCACTTCAAACATACTGGAGGTTTTTAAAAATGTGATTCAATTCTAACCAAAACTGCTCCCAGTGCATGCATGCATACAATTGAAAAAAAAAAAAAAACTTAATAAATACTATTTGACTCACTAACTTTGGACTAAGGGTAATATGTGTGAGGTTTTTTTTTTTTTAATTATAATACCCCCCCCCCAAAAAAAAAGTATATTGAAGGGGGCAGTGAAGTGGCTCAGTGGATAGAGAGCCAGGCCTGGAGATAGGAGTTCTTGGATTCAAATCAGATCTCAAATACTTCCTAGCTGTGTGACCCTGGACAAGTCACTTAACCTCAATTGCCTAACCCTTACTCTCTTCTACCTTGGAAATAATACTTTGTATCAATTCTAAGAAAGAGGGAAAGGGTTTTTTTTTTAAAGCATATAGAAGAACAAAAGACTCATTGCTGTGTCCCATGGATCTATGGACTCAGAGAATTTTAGAACTGGTTGAATGCTTAACAATCATATAATTCAACCTTCCCTCCCCGCATTGGTAATATCATAGTATTATGGTATTAATACCAGGTACCGTGTCTGACATAAACACTTAATAAATGCTCATTCTATCTCACTAGTTAACATAAACACTTCATAAATGCTGTTGGGAGTATGTATGTATATATGTATGTGTGATCAGCTACTAGTGCAGTGAATAGAACGGTGGGTCTAGAGTCAGGAAGCCCTGAGTTCAAATCCAGCCTCAGACACTTACTAATAACTATGTGACACTGGAAAAGTCAATTAACCCAGTTTGCCTCAGTTCCGCATCTGTAAAATGAGCTGGAGAACAATATGGCAATTTAGTATCTTTGCCAAGAAAACCCCAAATGGGGTCACAAAGAGTTGGACATCACTGAAAACAATCAAATAACAAGTGTATCTATATCTGTGTATCTTTATCTAACTTTTATGTATGTATCTAACTATCCACTGATCTCTTTCTCTTTCTCTCCTGCCGTCTCTCTCTCTCCCACCTCTCTCTTTCCTTTCTTTCTCTTTCTCCTTTCTCTCTTTTCTCTCTCTCATTCTCTTTCTTCTCTCTGTTTTCTCTCCCTGTCTCTTTTTCTCTCCCTTCCCTCTTGCTATCTCTCTCTCTCCCTCTCTCTGTCTCTTTCAGTCTTTTTCTCTGTCTCCGTCTCTCTCAGTTTGCTGTTCTTTACACTAGACTACGGAATCCTCAGTGTGTCTTTTTCTAAGGGAGCTACCAGGTATCTGCTCCCTTTTGGCAACTTCCCCTCTGAGGCTGACTCTTTCCCCCATGTAGAGTGTTCTTGTTGGCCAGACCCTCTACTATGGCATCTTATGTAGGTCTGTACTCCCCAGACAGAACTCTCCCATATGGTTTTCCCAAACTCCTCTCCCCATTAAAGATTTCCTCATCCTTTATTGGATATCTCAGGTGACCACTAGTTAATCTGTTGAATTTCTCATTGTAGACTGTAGGCTAATTAAAAGGTTCACTTGTTACCCCTTAATCTGGACATTCTAACAGAGGTGTTAAAAAAAAGCAGTGGACTTTGAGACCAAAGACCTGGCTCTAGAACCCACCTCTGCTACTTAAGAGAATCAGTGTATCATAGAGCATTAGGGTGAAAAGGAACTCAGGACAATATCTAATCCAATCCCCTCATTTTACAAATGAGAAGATTGCCATAGGGTTAAAGTGGCTTGCCCAGGTTCAAATAGCTAGTGAGTAGAAGAGCTAGGATTTGAACTCAGATATTCTGATTCCTAGACCCATATATTTTCATCTTTATCCACTTGTATAGTGAATAGAGCACTGCACAGGGAATTAGAAAGAGCTGATTTCAAATCCTGCCTATTAGGTAAATGATTCTAGCCAAGCCACTTGAAATCTCAGACATTTTAGTTGTTGTTCAGTTGTATCGAACTCTTTGAGATCCCATTTGGGTACTTCTTTGCAAAGATACTGAAGTGGTTTGCCATTTCCTTCTACATTTTTATTTGCCATTGCTTCTTTATAGGCGAGGAACTGAGGCAAACAAGGTTAAGTGACTTGCCCAAGGTCACATAGCTAGTAAGTGTCTGAAGCTGGATTTGAATTCAGGAATTTAATTTATGAGTCTTCCTGACTTTAGACATGGTGCTCATCCACTATGACACTTAGCTGCCATAATGGCGGCATGTGTAAAATGGAGATGCTAAGAGTACTTAATTGTACAAGGTTGTTGTGAGAATCAAATGAGAACATATATGAAGGGCATTTTGCAAAACCTAAAATATTATCTAAATAATAGCTATTATTGTTGTTGTTGTTGTTAAATTTGACTTTGGGCAAATCACTTAGCCTCTCTCCCCTCAGTTTAGTCACCTTATTTTCATAGGAGGAAACTGAACCTCAAAAGAGGCAGCTAGAAGGCACAATGGATAAATCACAGTGTCTAAAGTCAGGAAGACCAGAGTCCAAACCCAGCCTTAGACAATAGTTGGGCAAGTCTAGGCAAGTCACTTAATCTGTTTGTTTCAGTTTCTTCAACTGTAAAAAGGAGATAATGATAGCATCTACCTCCCAGGGTTCCTATGAGGATCAAATGAGATAATATTTGCAAAAACACTTACCACAGGGCTTGGCTCAGAACAGGTACTTAATAAATTCTTCTCTCCATCATATTTCACAGAAGTTATGTGAATTGCTCAAGGTAATATGGTTGTTGTTTGCCCTGAAACTAGAACCCAGGGCTTTAGATTCACAGCCCAGAGCTTTTTCTTATCTGTAATTGTTTTTTGTTTTTAAAACCCTTTTCTCCAGTCTTAGAATTGTCAGGTATCCCAGACAGAAGAGCAATAAGGGGTAGGCATTTCGGATTAAGTGACCTGCCCAAGGTCAAACAGCTATGAAGTACCTGAGGCCAGATTTGGGACCTGGTCTTCCTCCTGCTTTAAGTGAATATATTTGCTCCCACCTATATCTCTCTACATCAACAATTCTCAAACTTTTTAGCCTCATATCCCCTTTACACTCCTAAAAAATGAGAATTTCATCTTCCCCCAGCCAAAGAACTTTTCTAGATGTGGCTTACATCCATCAATATTTACTGTGTTAAGAATTAAAACACCTTAGTATCATTATGAAAATAGTTCTAACCTCTCACAGCCCCCTGAAAGAGTCCTGGGGACTCCCAGGCCCACACTGGGAGCATCACTGAATTCTGCTTACTTATTCGTGATTATTAGTGCTGGGCCCACCGCGGGTGGTCGATAAATATTTGTTGCATCAAATGGAATCAGGCATTTGATAAATGTCAAAATGAATGTTTTTATTTTCATTATCCTGCCTTGGAATTTGCTTTTCTTTTAAACATATTGTGATTTTTACTTCATGAGGATAATCTCTTCTCAAGCAGAGGAACAGTCTGCCAAAGTCATTAATTCAGAAATGCCAAAATCAACAAAAAAAAAAAAGAAAAGGAGAGTACTGACAGAATCTGGAAAGTCTGGCCTCCAAGGGAAAAATCGAAAAGAATAGACAATAAACTTGAGAGTTTCAGTGAAATAAATTTGAAGACTATTATACTAAGAAAAGAGACAACCTGGAATAATGGAGCGGGGGGCCAGCCTTATAATCAGGAGAACCTGAGTTCAAGTTTTGTCTTTCACACAGACTGCCTGGCTGACCTGGGAAGTCACCTAAAGTCTCGGGTGTCTCTAATGGCAATTCTCTAAAGCCATAAAACGAAGAACAGTTGTAGCTCAGCACTGAGGGGGTAGTTCTCCAAATTATGAAATCTCGGGACAGGAACAAAACCAAACAAACCATATGCCCTGGAACTAAGAATTTTGGTATTTAGGAAAGATCTGCAGGGAAAGTCCTGAATTGTTCTGGCTACATAATAAGTATTGTTTACTTTTTTCTGAACCTTATCTTTACTTAAATGTAAATATCTGTATGGGGAAGAACAATAAGCAAATTCATCAAAGTTCCCCAGTTATGGCTACAGGGAAGGACAATTCCTAGTGATTATAAGTTTAAGTAGAGAAAAATAGAGACTGAGGCTGGATCCCAGCTATGAAATACAAGGTATTAAATTTAAACATGTACTAGTTTAAATCAAAGTAAACTCATGAGAGATTTCAAAGGATAACAGATAAAAGGGGCAGCCTTTAAGTTGGGAAATCTTGGGTTCAAGGCCTGCCTCTGACATCTACTACCTTTATGACCAGGGACAATCACTCTTCCATGTACCACGGCGGGCTCGCTGAGATTGTACAATATGGCTAAAGTTGCCTGCAGAGGCAGAAGGTTCCACATCCAGAATTCCTCTTGCAGTTAAAAACACAGATCTGGACCCCATCATCAAAATAAACAAACAAACAAACAACAAAAAACAAATAACAAAAATCATAAATCTAGTTTGCTTTAAGAAGCTGTGGGTTTTTTTTAAAAAAATAGTCTTTTTAAAAAAATCTGTATCTGCTATTTTAGAATCAATACTAAGCACTGGTTCTAAGGGTAAGAGCTAGGCAATTGAGGTTAAGAGACCTGCTCAGGGTCACACAACTAGGAAATGAGATGATATTTGAACCCAAGACCTCATGTCTCTGGGCCTGGCTTTCCATCCACTGAGCTAGCTGCCCCCTCCACTTGTATTTAAAACACTTTAATATTGGGGCAACTAGGTAGCTCAGTGGATGGAGAGCCAGGCCCAGAGACATGAGGTCTTTGGGGCAGCTAGCTCAGTGGATGGAAAGCCAGGCCCAGAGACATGAGGTCTTGGGTTCAAATATGACCTCAGACACTTCCTAGCTGTGTAGACCCCAGGCAAGTCACTTAACCCCAATTGCCTAGCCCTTAATGCTCTTCTGCCTTGGAGCCAATAAGCAGTATTGATTCTAAGGCAGAAGGTAAGGGTTTTAAAAATAAATAAATACATAAATAAATAGAAGTGAAAACAAAATTCTAATGGAGGAATTTACTGTTGATTCTTCCTTATTCTCTTTTAGCCTTAAGCATGCAAAATTGAATTCTAGTTCAATGAAGTACAATCTCTATGATCTTGGGTAAGTATCCTAAACTTTCTGGCTCTAATTTCTTCACCTGTAAAATAAGGGCATTGGGTTGAGTTACATGATTTCTCAAGTTCCTTCTTGCCTGCAGTTCTAGAAGCCTAGCACCTGATATAGTTCTAAAAATCTCGTTTCCCCCATATTCAACAAAGGGGATGGTCCTACCTATTTTCTGTGCTTCATAAATGTTACTGACAATCTATTTGACTTTTCTCTTTGCTCAAAGCTACCATCCAATCCAAATTCCTTGTTTGGAAGGAAATCAGTTGCTAACATTTATTTTTGTTTTAGTAACTCAGTGCACCTTCGCACTTCCTGATGTAGGGCGGGACAGGAAGAGGAAATACCAAAAATACTGCAAGACGGGCTAGTCTCATGGCATTTTGAAGTGACAGAAAGCAGAAATCATAGAAATCTGCTTAGGAAACTCCAGGCTGTGAATTTCAGCTTGAGTGGAGCCTGGGATTCTGGTGGGAGTTAATTCCACTTCCCAAAGGGCTGGACATTTTCAGAGGGTAGTTTATTTCCAGGGAGTCTCTAGCTCAAGGGTCATTTTTTCCAAATAAAACAAAATAATTTAGAAATATGTCATCAGCTCTTCCTCATGATATCAGCATTAAGCAGCTACTCAGTAGATGCTCCTGTGGTATCTGAAGATGATGAAACCTCTCTCTCTCTCTCTCCCTTCCATCTTAGATTTGTATTGTATTGCATCTATCAAAAACTATGTATTGATTCCAAGACAGAAGAGTGATAAGGGCTAGGCAATGGGGTTAAGTGACTTGCCCAGGGTCACACAATTAGGAAATGTCCAAAGTCACATTTGAACATTGAGCTACCTAGCTCCCCCTGAACCTACTTTCCCTATAATACTAAAGACAAGCAGTATGACTAACTAACTAAAAGCAAGGGATCTGAAAGCAGGTATGTGATGCTGAGTGTGCCTGTTTCCTCAGCTGTAAAATGGAGATTATAGTGCCCACTTAACACGGTTGTTTTGAGAATCAACTCAGATAATATACATAAAGCACTCTGCAAACTTTATAAATGTGAATTATTATTACCATGGGAAAATTACACAAGCTCTCTGAGACTCAGGCAATAAGTCTTAAGAGTCATAAATGAGTGGAAATCTTTTTGGTAAAAAAATCTCCATATCAATCAACTCATAGATCCTAGATGCACTGACATTGTTAACAACAGCTCATATTTTACATAGTGATGCATATAATTTACAAAGCACTTCTAGTGAGATGGGTAAAGCAAATTCCTATTTTCTAGATAACTATATGAGAAAATGAATCCCAGAGAACTACAGGTCCACAAAACCCAGTTTGTGAATGGCAGAAGCAAGATTTGAATTTGCATTTTCATATTTACACTATAATGATGTGTTTATTGTGCTCTAATCACTCTCTCTCTCCTAACTTTTCCTGGACCCAAAGGGCTGTAATTCTGAGATAGCTGGAGGAAGTTATACGTATAGGTCAGTCATCATAGAATCAAGATTTACTCTATAGAAAAGGAACAATTTACTTCAATACAACCAATATCCAGTAAAGGTCTATTTTGCACCAGGCACTTGGTAAGGGAACCCAGCTGGAATTTTGACTATAGCCCCTGACCTAACACATACCATTGTCAGAAGCAAAGAAATAGGCCAAAGTACCCTTGGAAAAAAATGTGAAGGGAGAGGTCATAAGGTAGTACCTTGATAGCCTTTGAAAGGTACTAAAAATTCAGAGATGGGATGATGATGAGGGAGCTCATTCCAGGCAAGTTTGAAGGCATGAAGGTGAGAGGCAGCATGTTGACAGTTAGGAACATGTAGTCTATCTAGTTTGACTGGAAAATGGAGTATATGAATGGCAGGAATGTAAGACGAGACTGGAAAGGTAGGTTTGAATCAGATTGTGGAAGATCTCAAATGCTACAATAAGGAATTTGCATTTTGTAGTAAAGCAGAAAGGATTTTTGAGAGAGGATGTGTCATCATCAGCCTTGTGCCTTAGGAATATTAACTCAGCAACTATGAGGAGAGATTAAAGAGGAAAGAGACTGGAAATGATACAATTAATAGGTAATTCAATAGTTGAGGTAGAGTTGATAAGATCCTAAAATAAGGTGGTTTCTTTGGGAATAAGAAAAGGCCCAAACTTGTGAAGGTAGATTTGATAGAAATGGTTAAAAGAGGTAAGGAAGAGAGAAAATTCCTATGACTCCATGGTTTAGGAAATAACTAGGAAGATGGTGGCACTGTCAACAGATATAAGGAAGTCTTTAGAAAGTGAAAGTCTGAAAGAAAGACAATTTCACTTTTGGACAATTGAGATATCATGATCCAGTGGAAGAAGCATTGTCTCTAAAATCAGAGGAATAATTGTTATCTGTGTAATTTTGGGCAAGTCACTTAACCTCTCCTAGCCTCAATTTCCCCATGTGTAAAATGAAAAAGTTGGACTAAGTGGCTTCTGAGGTCTCTTTCAGTTGAAAAGATTCCAGTTGGGTGCCATTGGGACATTGAGGTAGAAATGTCCAAAAGTCATTTAGAGATGGAAAATTAGAGCTAGTCAGAAAAAGACTCAGGAGAATTGTTATCTCCATTTTATAAGGAATAGAGTATTAGTACTGAGCTGGGAGTTAAATAACCCAGGTTTTCTGATAAAGTTTACAAGAACTATGGCACAGTGAAATAAGAACCAGGAGAACAATTTATAAAATAAAAACATTATAAAGGAAAATAATTTTGTGAGACATCAGAATTCTGATCCATGCACTGACCAACCATGATTGCAGAGGAGCAATGATGTATATATACTAAGTAAGAGAGAGGCAATAGACTCAAGGTACAGAATGAGCCATACATTTTTGGATATGGCCAACTTGAGAATTTATTTTGCTTGATAATGTAATTTTGTTACAAGGGTTTTGTTTTCCTTTTTTTTTTCCATTGAGGTAGGAGGTGGGAAGGACAAAAAGGGGTAAGGATAGAGTTTTCCTCTCATTCTACCCCTATACCCTCCACAAAAGAAGAAAAGGCCAGAAGGAATTAGAAACAAGTAGGACAGCTTTGAAAGTTACATGATAAATTTGTAATACTTTTTTAAAATAAGCTCTGCATAATAGTGATTCAGTTTCATATACAATCCTTTCCTTCTGTTCTACAATGTAGATGGGTGTTTCTCAAGTTCATAATTTTTTAAATGAAAGAAGGGGGGAAAAAAGATCAGATTCTCGTTCTAGCTCTGGTCCTAACTAGCTAGATAAACTTGAGGTTTCACATAAGCAAAATAAGGTTCTGTGATTCTTAAGTTTCACTTCTAGATCACTGGTTCCAAAAATAAAGTTCTTAAATTCCTTGGTATTTATTAGAGCTTATCTGAGGATACTCCTTGGAATCCTCCAGAAAAAAAATAGTGCCTCCTTCTGATATCTGGGCCCAAGGCAAGAGAGAAGGAAACATAGATGAAGGGGGAAATTGAGAGAGGATACAGAGAAATTAGTTATAGGCTCATAAGATTCAAAGTTCCAAGAGACCCTAGGGATTATCTAGTTCAGTGAGTTCATTTTACACATGAAGTTTCTAATGTACTCTCTCCATCTCATTTTTAAAATCCCTATTCATGGCAAAGCTCAGATATCAGCCCCTAATGGCCTTCCCTGATCTTACTCATTTGTTGTCTTCATCTTGGAATTACCTTGTGTGTATGTTGCACTGACTCATCTGAATAGCAATGCCTCCTTAGAGCAAGCTCCTGGAGAACAGCGATGATTTCCTTTGTTTTATCTTTGTATTAATCAACAATGATTGATTAAGGACTTACTATGTGCTAGGTCATATGTTAGGCTCTGGAGATACAAAGACAAAAATATTGATGATGGAGAGGGATGGGAAGAGAAAAAAGAGGTGTTGAACAGCATTGGTTTTTTATTTTTCCATCAAAAAAATATTTGGTCTTTGCATGGTGCAGTGGAAGGGGTTCCTGTCTTCATACAGCTCACAATCTAGCCTAGAAAGACAATAAAAATGAACATAGGTATATACAAAAGATACAAAATAATTTGGGGGGAGTACTATTAGTTCAGCAGATCAGGAAATGTTTCATTTAGAAGGTGTTGTCTGAGCTGCAACTTAAAAGAAACTAGAAGCTTCTGAGAGGCAGAAGAGAAGAGGAAGTAGATTCCAAGTGTGAGGGATGAGTAGGTAGAGACAGCAGAGTGCTTTGTATGATGTAGTATGAAGTCCAGTCTGGTCAGTGAATATGAATGGAGAATGATGTGTAGTTAGATGGGAAAGTTGGTTAGCCCAAGTTTTAAAAAGTTTTAAATACCTAACAGGGTTTTTTTGTTTGTTCGTTTTTGTTTTTTATTTCAGAGGCAATAGGGAGCCCAAAGAATTTATTGATTAAGGGACTGATCTGGCCAGTCTTGGGCTTTAGGAAAATTTCCAGCACAGAGCCTTTACATACAGTGACCACTTACTGAATTGAAATGAATAGTTTAAGATCACACAAGGAGTAAAAATCAATATTTAAATCCGGGGCTTTAGATTTCCAATTTAGATTTCCTATGACATACAAAGGCCAAAGGAAAATTTAGAAAATTAATCACTGTTCAAGACCATACTCTTTTTTTTTTTTTCTAAACCCTTCCCTTCTGCCTTAGTTTAGAACCAAAGGTTCTAAGGCAGAAGAATGCTAAGAAGTAGGCTCTGGAGGTCAAGTGACTTGCCCAGGATCACACAGCTGGGAAATGTCTGAGGGAAATGTCCCAGGCCCTCCTGTCTTTAGGACTAGTTCTCAATCCACTGAGCTACCCAACTGCCCCCCAAGACTATAATCTTACTCTTTACTTCCTTTCAATCCCTCTTCACCTTCCACACTTTTGTCACCTAAACTTAGTTTGAAAAGACCAGGTAGGACCTGAAAGCTAAGATTTCTTCATTTTGAAAGCACACATACCCCCCTAGGTATTCTAAAACTATCTAGTTCTGAAAATCTGCTCTACCATGCCTAGTGAGGACAGAAAGAATGAAGAAACTTGGAATTTCCTTTTCCCCAGTGCTGCTCAAAAGAGGCAATCCAGATTTGGGATGTAAAAATGTCCTTTTCTCTCCAGCATTCTCATATGCTAAACATGAATAATCAGTCATTCAGTTATCTCATGGATTGGAGAGGGGAGGAGGGAAAGAGATGCTTCTTTTACAAGAAACATGAGGACTGAAAATCAAGAGAACATCATATGGTACATTATGTTCTGGGACAGTGCCATTCTTTGGACTCTGGAGTGTATGCTTTTCCCTGAAAGCACTGAATAAAGTAATTTCCTCTTCCTTAGCCACAAAATATATTTTTTTAGATTCATCTGCAAGTTTTACAGGTAGAATCCAGAACTACATCAGGATTTTGTAGTAGGTAGTATTAAGTTTTGTTTTGTTCTTTGTTTCCAACAAAACTATTAAAAAGGCAATTAAATGATAAAGACTCATATTTCTTGCTATCAAGCACTAGAACAGGAGCACTCCCCTAAAGTAAAAGTTGAAGTGATGAAATGTCCCTATCTGCTTGATCTGTCATGAGCCTGGGAGGAGAGATTTTGATGGCCAGTTCTAGAGTTGCAAGATAACACATACAAAAGAATGAACTAGGGTTCACCCAAAGCCCTGGTTCTAGTTTCAGTGCTATTATTAGCTGTGCATGAGACCTGGAGAAAGTCAATTACCCTTGCTGTGCCTCAATTTCCCCACCAACAAAAAGACACTGGACCCAATAACCCATTCCAGCTCTAAACCGATGATCCTCTAAATCAATTTCCTCTCCATACCTCAATTTCCTTCACCAAAGAAAAATAGAGAATAGACCAGATCTTCCTAAGGTCTCATTCAACTCTAACATTCTGTGATCTTAATATCAAACATTCAGAAAAACATCCTCATCCCCAGTTGAATCTATAAAAATGCTCTTTGAAAGGCAGCACATTATGGTTACCCTGTGAGTTAAGATTACAAGAGACAAGGATTATATAAAAGATGAATACATTTTACAATATCAAAGCATTCCCCAGCAACACATTACTCCGAATTTATCCCCCTCAAATGAATTCTGCCAAAAATAATCTGGTTGATTGCATAAAAGTATACCACTCGGGCAACTTCCCACTTAATTACCAATCTTATGACTATGCCTGAGGCATCACTGGGCAGATACAGACTGGTCTTCATTTCCTCTTTATCTCCCCAGCAGCTAGCATGGTGCTTTTCACAGTATGTCCTTAATTAATTGTGTGGAATTGAATTGGATCCTTTTAGAGCATGGAATCTTCACCCAATATGTAAACTTAAAAATAATGTTGACAATTGAATGTCAACACAAATGGTTTCCTTCTTAATCCTAAGTATTGCATTTTGTACATTTAAAAACATTATTCTGGGAAGGAGACTTCTGGCTTTCCCAGACTGCTAAGAGTCAATGACTCAAAATGGTTAAGGACCTCTGATCTAGAGGTCAAACTAGTGAAACATAGGATCAAATTTAGGTTCTAATCATAAGACTCTATGATTTAGAAATAGAAGAGGCTTTTAAAATATTTTCAGGCCAGCCTTCTTCCTTTTACAGATATAAGAACTGACGCCTTGAGAAGTGAAATGACTTGCCAAGAGTCCCAGAGTTAAAGTACACAGCAGGGCCAGAATTTGAACCTAGACTAGGAAATGAAACCACCCACCTCTCTCATCTCTTTTCTTTTTAAATGATCACAATGCATTTGAGAGCAATCAACGGATCATCCAGTGAAAACATGAATAATTTGCAAAAGAAATACACAGGATTAGGAAATTGTCTCAGCGATTTGAGTAAAAACCGTAGACTGGCTGTGTGGGTTTTTTTTGTTTTTGTTTAATTCCTTATGATCGAAATGAACACTGAAAATTTCAGCAAACTTCAAGATAGAAAAAAAAAATCTTGCTTCCCAAGTCAACCCAAACAACATTCAACAAAATCCAAGTGAGTTTCAACAAGTTACAGCCCTGTGTCTAGCTTTTATATCAACACCTCTGGGAATCTGCTACAGGGACGAGGGAAGCTCGGGAGCAGAAAACAGACAATGCACTCCCAGAGTTCTTTCTCCTCAGCTGCCGGGGCAAAGACTGGAAAACATTCTTGTCCGGGCTAATCAGACTACGGAGAGGAAAAAACAGCTGTCAACTAATACAGAGGTGAAGTCTTTCAGAGTTTTGCTTCTGGAACCTCAGGCACTTGTGGGAAAACTCCATTGCTGATGAGTTGGGAAGCTTTCAGATTGCTTACTTAGAGGAATACTTGAAAAAAAAATTAAAATATTCCCTTTCAACAGCCTTCTCCAACGCCTACAATAATATCCCAGTTGGGCTTCCCGCCCTCCCCTACACCTCCCTCCTCCTCCCCTACTCACCAGGACTTGTGCATCTGTATTCCCAGTCCAAGTTTAGGCATCCAAGCTAAATCCATCATTATTCCATCTTGGGTTAAAACTCAGCCTCCCCCCAGCAGTCGGAGCACACCATGTTTCTGCTGGACTTCTCAGTGCGTGTGTGTATGTGGTGGATTCTTAGGTCGGATATTAAACTCGGTTCCAATGCACGGTTATTGGGAGAGCTTGGGATCCTGCGAGTGGGACTTTACACCCATTAACGCCCCTCACGGCGAGGAGGCACTAAAACTCAGAGGAACTAGCAGGAAGAAAAAATCGACCATGTGAGCAAGGGGAGGGAAAAAGAAAGGAAAAGAGAGGGAGAAAGGAGGAGGTGGGTGGAAACCCACTACCCAACCACGCTGCTCAGTGGATAACCTCTCGGGCTGATAGCAAGGATTTCAGGAAATCCAGACACTTAAACAGGAAATCTGAATACTGAATAAACATTCCATCATGTCCGCAGATACGCTGCACCGCGGGCTGGTCAGTCTCCCTTTAACCCTTCCCTTGCCGCGCAGTCCCTTCTCCCCCCAGCCCCAGTCCTCCTACCCCCATCCCCCCCGCCCGCCTGCCTTTGTAACTCGAGCTCACCAGGAGGGGTCAAAATAGTTCCTGATTTCTCTTCTCCATAGGCTGCTCTGAGAAAGTCCCTTTGCAACACACCCCCTTTTTTCTACACCCCCACCTTCCTCCTACCCTACCCACCTCACTCCGGGCCCCTGCCCTTGCCCTTGCCCTTGCCCCTGCCCCTGCCTCTGCCCCAGCTCCCTCCAGTCCCAACTCTTCCCCGATTCCAGCTTGAAGTTTTTGGAGAATATTTTTCCGGATGCTTCTCTTTTCCCAAGCCCATTGGTGTACGTTTTGTGCTCAGAGACGAGTGGTTCTCAAGATGCCCATCTAACAGTAGAAAGGCACTTAAAAACAGACCTTTCTGCTCCTGGATCCCAGAAGACATCTCAGTCTGAGAACGATGTGCTACATTAGAGCTGGTTTAATGTGCTTCTTATATTTATTTTTTTATTTATTTCCTTCTTTGCCGCAACTGACACTTCTTTGCGCTTTTAACTCTTCCTTTTGCCTTTTGTTGTCGTTCTAGGGCTAGTACCAGAATGGGGGTAGGGTGTGGGAAGGGCATTTCCAAGCCAGGAAAAGAGAAAAGCCCTTGGGGAGAAACAGTGATTCAGTTTGTGTGTGTGCCCTGGATTTGGGCCGTCTTGGAAATTCCCAGGCACCCTCTCTCTCTCTCCACTTGGGTATTTTATGTCCCCTAATGAATGAATGTGCAGCTCTTTCCTAGTGGTATTTTCACAAACTGTTTGCTGCCTGGTTAAGCGATACAAAAGCCTCAGCAGTAGAGTTGGACTCTCAACCTCTTCTTGTGAAACCAGAAACCAGGGAGCCTTTGTACACTGAGATTTTTGCTCATGGGGCTCAGGGTTTGTTAAAAATTCTGGAGAAGACCAGAGGATTTAGAGTTGGAAGGGACCATGGACACTGGTTAGTATGAGTGCTGTCATTTAACATATGAGAAAACCTAGGTCCTGTGGAAGGGAAGTGACCTGTCCAAGGTCACATAGCTAGTTTTTGGGGAAGAAGGAACTAGAATACAGGTCTTCTCTAGATCTCAAATCTCTTTTCTGTTAAGTTTCAGTGCTCTCTCAAAATTTTTTGGAAAACCTGGCTCAAACTTTAGATCATTTGGATTGGGGCTAGGGCTCCATTTTCCATTTCCAGGAAATCGATTAGGATTCCATTTGAAAGTTACACGATTATGAGATTTTTCTACTTGTTGGAAATTTCTCTTAAAAAATAAAATAGACACTGAAATTCAGGAGACTCCAAATAATAACTCAAACCAAAGACTGAAATGAACCTATGGACTTAACTAAGGTACTCCATACAACTCTCCAAGTCAGAATAGGATCAGAAAATGTCACCAATGGAAGAGACTTAAAGATCACAGAGGTATTAAGTCACAGAGACTTGATTAGAATCTAGACCTCTTGCTTCCAAATCAGGTGTTCTGTGCACTGATATGCTGCATCTAAACATTCTAATCAGTGCTATAGGCAATATTTATTATTCAGTTTAATAAATCCTGTAAAATTATATGAACATTATTAGCATTATAAATGTTTATATTTTCTCTAGTTGTATATACATAGATTAAGCTGATGGGAGGAAGGGTATGATCTAAAACATTGGGCTGGGAATCATGGAGCATGTCCATCACTAATAACTGATAACTGATTTTGCCACAAATAACTGAGTGGCACTTTGGAGGATGAGTGATCTCATCTATTTGGGCATTCCTTTGTCACCGAAGATCCCAGCCCTACTAAACCTTTTCAACTTGGGTAGCTAAATAGTGCACAGTGGATAGAATAGAGGGCTCAGAGTCAGGAAGACTTTACTTCAAATCCAGCTTTCAAATCCACTCCTAGCCAGGTGACCCTGACCAGGGCACCTAGCCTTTGTTTGTCTCACTCCTCAACTATAAAATGGGGCTATTAATAACTCCTACCTCAAAGAGTTGTTATAAAGATGAAATAAGTTAATATTTATAAAGTGCCTGGAACATGGGAAGCACTTAAGAAATTCTTATTTTCTTCCTAGGGCAGCTAGATGGCATGAAGCACTGCCTTCCAAGTAATAAATAGGATATAGGTTATACATGTGCTATCATGCAATCTATATTTCTTTTCGTTTTTTTTTTAACTCTTACTTTCTGTCTAAGAATCAATACTGTGTGCTGGTTCCAAGGCAGAAGAGTGGTAAGGGCTAGGCAATGGGGGTTATGTGACTTGCCCAGGGTCACACAGTTAGGACATGTCTGAGGCCAGATTTGAACCTAGGATCTCCCATCTCTAGGCCTGGCTCTCAATCCACTGAGCCACCCAGCTGTCCCCATGCAATCCATATTTTTATGTACATCATGTTGTGAAAGAAAATACATGTTGATTATATAAGGAAAAAACTCATGACAATTAAAGTGAAAAACATTAAATTTTCAAACTTTATTCAGTCTTTTTCAGTTCCTTCTAAGGTGTTGGATAAATATTTTTGTTATGAGTGCATTAGAGCTGTCTTGCATCCTTGCATTGCTCATAAGAATTAAAATCATTCACAGTTGATCATTGTGTATTATGTGCTTTCTCCTGGTTCCTCTCACTTCACTTTTCACTACTTCTCTAACCCATAGATCTTCCCACTTCCTAGCACTTAGTATGGTGGGTGAAACATAGTAGGGTGTTTAATTGATGGTTTTTGACTGATATATTGCCTCATAGCATATAGCTCTAGCATTATTATACCCATTTCAGAGATGAGGAAGCCAAGGGCAGAAAGATGAAATGATTAATGCACCATCACATAGTTAGCAAAGTTCAGGTACAATCTTCTGACTGTAAAAATGGAGATTTGAACCCCAGACTCAATCCCCAGAAGTCCTTGGCAGTTCCCAGAATTTCCTATAATCTCACTTGAATCCCTACCTGAGCAGAGAACAAAATGGGTATTTAAAGTGACTGTACCACCTCTCGCTCTCTGCTTCTGCTTCTAAGCACACATGGCTCTCAAGATGTAGTAAATGAATTGTGAATGGGCTAGTGCTCTAGGCATGTGCCTTCTTATTTTGTATTTCTTTATCCTTGATTTCTAATCATCTTTAACATACCTCTAAAAATATGACTCTTTTAGTAGAGAAACTAATTTAATTTTTTACATGACTCAAGTCCAATTTCTTGCCACTACACTGTTTTATTTAAAACAAACAAAAACACAACTTACTACAACAACAAAAATAAAAACACAACAAAAATTCAAATGAAAACACTCTTAAGATATTAGCACCTGTTCTTAATGATATTACTATTTTCCAAACCATATGTATATACTCACTGTCCTGAGGAAAACCTTAAGTTTCCTATCTCAAAGCTCTATAGTGAGAGAAAAGTTGGCACTATGTCTAGTATGGCAAATATGTCTTTAACAACAACAACAACAAAAAGGCAGGCAAACGTAAGGTGGGAGAATATATGCTATTAAAATATGGCATAGGAAAGAAATTAATTACAATAGGAAGAGAGAGTTAACTAAAGTCTGAATAGAACTCTCCTTTGGGAAAACCATGGCTCTAGATGTTTAATATGTTTGGCAGGGAGTCCTCAAGACAAAAATGAAGAATGAAGCACTAACAGCCTCCTGCATAACCATGAACTCCTGAAAAATTATGCATGGAAACTAGCAAGTGTTTAAAGGACTTTAAAGTTGAGAAAAGCCAATTTTTCCACTTGGAGAATCATACATAGACTCTTAGAGCTAGAAGATCATCCATCTCTCTCATTTTGCAGATAAGGAAACTGAGGCTGAGAGGTGATTTACACAAGGTCATGCAGTTAGAGACAGAGGCAAGACTAAAATCTAGGTATCCCAACTCCGAAGTTATCACTCTTTCTACTACTACTATTACACTTCCTTGTAATACTTTTATTTAATGCTAACCTTGCACTTACCTTGACTATTTTAGGGCTTGTGCCTCAAGAATGTATTTTCAGGAAGTGAGACCTGTCGTGCTTTTAGTAATTAAACCTCCTTTGTCAAAGGTCTAGGTTGGTAGTATTCCTTAAGATGATTCCTTGCTATGATTCTCACTATCTGATGTTAAGACTGGAAAGAATCTCTCTGTCAAAATGGTAAAACCCAAAGGCAATAATAGGGTAGTGAGAGGCAGTTTGGTATAATGAAAAGAGAAGAGATGAATCAGTCAAGTAGAGACTTAAAGTGTCTTGCTCAAAATGGCACATCAAGAGACTGAGGTGGGATTCAAACCCAACTCTCAACTAGAAAACCAATAAACTCCCTTTCTGCTATTTTTCTGTGTGTTAGAATTAAAGTAGACACTGAGATCTCTTTCTGTTCTAAAATTCTGTGATTCCCAATGAGGTGAGACCTGGGGTTCACATCCTGGCTTTGACATGTATCATGTTAAATCAATCTATATGCCCCTAGTAAAAGCTCAGAGAATCTTTGCCTGCTTCTGGTTGACTGACTGATGCTCAGCTCAGCTCAGCTCTTGTGCATTTGCGGGAAGAGAGGGCAATTCCCTGATGGGCTGTTGAAGAGAAGATGCCCACAACTTATTAGACCTTTATATGAGGAATGATTCTGCTCCTCATGCTTTCATCCTTCAGTCTTCCAGGGATTTGACTGGGGTAGGGGTAACCAGAAGCTGAATTGTAGTTTAAATGGGGGACTCGGCTTAGCTGCTGAGTCCACTCAAGTGTACTATAATGGGGTAACCAAGGGCAGAAGCTGGCCTGTGAAAGAAATGGGATAGCCAAAACCAGGGAAAATGTCAAACCCTCATGAGATCCAGGTCAACTCTGGATCTCCAAGTTTATCCCCTGTGCCCTGAATCCCAGCTTTAAAAAGATCCTCCATTGTTTCTGCCTTTTCATCTAATGACCAAGGAAGTATAATGTGGACATTAAAATTGCCTGTTTGCAGGGAGTACAGATAAAGAGAACTACATAAAATCAAACTGCATCTTTTTTTCTTTAAAACTCGAGTTTAAAGTGGCTTCTATAATAGTGATGATGAACCTATGGCACATGTGCCAAAAAGGGCACAGAGAACCCTTTCTGTGGGCACACTTGCTGTCACCCACCAGAGTTCATTACTAGAAAGTCAGAGGGACTCTGGGCAGAGCTGTTCCTCATCCCGTCTCCATTCTCCTGAGGACATTCCTCACTTTACCTGTCCCTCTGCCCAGCAGTCCAATGGGAATGCTTCTTCTCTCCTCTGTCCAAGGTAAGGGGTGGTCCAGCTCTTGTGCACTTTGGGGACGATAGAGTAATCCCCTGATTAGCTGTTGAGCAGAAGGTGCCTATGACTCATTAGACCTTATTCCTCTCCCATTTAGACTGCAATTCAGCTTCTGGCTACCCTTACCCCAGCCAAATCCCTGGAAGGGTGAAGGAAGAGAGCATGAGGAGCAGAATCATTCCTCATGAGAGCCCAGCAGCCCAATGGGAATGCTTCTTCCCTCCCCTGTCTGGGGTAAGGGGTGGTCCAGGGGGTGATGGTGGATAGTGGGGGGTGGTACAGGGTCACTCTTCTATGGTATCTGGCATATCTGGAGTTGAAAGTGACTGAAAGGTTCACAGCTGCTTAATAGATGGTTAAGCAGGTTTTTAAAAAATGATATTATGTATTATATGTTGGCTTATAAACTCTATGCTAAAAGTTAAAAAATGATCAGTATTAAGTGTCCCAGCTTGCTTCTGTGCTTCTCTAGTGAACTGATTCCATCATGCTAAGATCTGATGATTAGAACTTTAAAAGATATAGGAAGGTTAAGAAGGATGCAGGGTTTGATTAGTAGGTTGGGAGTCAGAGCTGACTTCTGATTGGACAAAAACATTTCTCTACAATGAGTCAGAAATGCCCTGTAGCAAGAGGGATGGAAAGTTTCTGACACTTTGAACTGCAGAAAGTTTAACATTTACTTGGGGTGTATACTCAGTGAGTTGGAATGGAAGCTGTCGCGGTGAATGGACCACGGGAGGATTCCTTTTTTGCTGAATATCATTGGGGGAGTAACCAACCTAGCTGCCTGGTGGCTATACCTATTTGCTGGCTTTAATAACTTCTGAGTTGGGGTTTGAAAAGAATTGGCCATGAGGGCAGCTGGGTGGCTCAGTGGATTCAGTCAGACCTAGGGATGGGAGGTCCTGGGTTCAAATCTGGCCTCAGATACTTTCTAGCTGTATGACCCTGGGCAAGTCACTTAACCCCCCATTGCCTAGCCCTTATCACTCTTTTGCGTTGGAACCAATACACAGTATTTATTGATTCCAAGACAGAAGGTAAGGGTTTAAAAAAAAAAAGAATTGACTATAAAGCCCTTAGCTACCAGGGACCCGGCAAACTTGAAGATCCAAAAAGAGAAGGTAAGTGTAATATGAATTGGATTGGACAGGAAAGACTTTGGAGAAGACATGACACGAGTTAGGCTTGGCTCAATGATTAGGATTCAACTTAAATACAGAAGCAGAGGGAGGGAATGTCTGGTACAAGGCACAACATAAGCAATGGAACAAAGGAAGGAACAAGCATGGTATATGCATAAGGATAATGAGGAACCCTTCCTATTCAGAATGAGGGAATTGTGGGAAATAGGACTCCTTAGATAAACCAAGACTTGAAAATTGGGAAGAAGGGTTTGGTTTTAATGAGGCAAAGAACAGAGAGACACTGGAAAACACTGGAAGACCCTGGAAGCAGGAGATAAAGACAGGGCTTTAGGAAGAAGGTTCACTTGGAAGCAGTGTGTAGCCTGGAAAACAGAATAGAAAGACTAGAGGCAGGATGGAATAATAACTATTACTTACATGGTCCTTTAAGGTTGGCATGGCATTTTATCTGCTATCTCATTTGATCCTCACAAGCCTGTGAGGTAGATTCCATGATTCCCATTTTACAAAGAAAGAAACTAAGCCTGAGAGGTTAAGTGACTTGCCTAGAGTCAAACAACTGGGATTGAATTTAAATTTGAATTTGATTGGAGTCAGCTTAAGTCTTCTGATTTCAAGTCCAGCACTGTATTCTCTGTGCTTTTAGTATATTGAAAAGACTTCTAGATTTAGAGTCATAACATATCTTCTTTCGAACTCTGCCTCTAAAATTTACTAACAACGTGACCACAGGAAAATCACTTAACTTTTCTTGGCCTCATTTCTTTACCTTCAAAATTATATCCCCAGAAAGAGACAGTGTGGCTAGATAGAGGATCAGCCTAAGAATAAGGAAAATCTGAGTTCAAATTATGACCGTTACTTACTAGCTATGTAACCATGGGTAAATCATTTAACCTCTCACTGCCCCAGGCCACTCTCTAAGACTAGGTTAAACTCCAGTTGCTAATTCTTTATCTGTGTTGGAAATTTCTATTACGTTAGGCTAGGCTCAGATCCCCTCCCACCTCACACACACACACACACACACACACACATCTATCTATCTATCTATCTATCTATCTATCTATCTATCTATCTATCTATCTATCTATCTATCCATCTATCTATCTATCTATCTATCTATCTATCTATCTATCTATCTATCTATCTATCTATCTATCTATCTATCTGTCTATCCATCTATCTATCTATCTATCTGTCTGTCTATCCATCTATCTATCTATCTATCTATCTATCTATCTATCTATCTATCTATCTATCTATCTACCTATCCCACCCACCTCAGAATACCTGTAGTAAACACTTTGCAGGTTGTGAGAATCAAATGAAATAATACATAATTCATTCAACTAGCATATATTAGCACCTGGTATGTGCCAGATTCTTTCATAGATCTTTGAAACAGGTCATTCCTCTCCCACCAAAACCCAACATTACACTTCTGGCTCTCAAGAAGTTTATTTTGTATTTCATTGTACAAAGAACAAAACACCACATGCAAGAAAGTAACTCAAATACAGCAGCTAAGTGGCACAATGAATAGAATGCCAAAACTGGAGTTGGAAATACTTGGGTTCAAATCTGGCCTCTGATACTTCTTAGCTATATAACCCTGGGCAAGTCACTTAACCCCACTTGCCTAGTTTTTGCCCCTCTGTCTTAGAGTTGTTACTAAGACAGTAAATAAGGGTTAAAAGAAAAAAAGCAACTCAATTAGTTAAGTAAAATATTCCCAAGTGGGATGTGTCCAAAAATGCATTTTTCATTCTGCATATTAGTCCACCATCTCTCAGTTATGAATCCTTTAGAATCTTGGTTGATTATCTTGTTGATTCTTGTTCTTAAGTTTTTCAAAACAGTTTGATTTGGGGGGCACCTGGGTAGCTCAGTGGATTGAGAGCCAGGCCCAAAGATCCTAGGTTCAAATCTGGCCTCAGACACTTCCTAGTTGGGTGACCCTGGGCAAGTCATTTGACCACTATTGCCTAGCCCTTACCACTCTTCTGCCTTAGAACTAATACCCAGTATTGATTCTAAGATGGAAGGTAAGGGTTAAAAAAAAAGTTGTTTTTATTCGATTGGTGTTATACATTTTCCTCCTGGGTCTGCTCCTTCAACATGCATCAGTTCATTTAAGTCTTTCCATATCTTTTCCCTCATTTCTTGCAACACAATCTAAGAAAAATAGCTCCTAATTTGACACTTAGGACACAAACACCTGAGACTGCCTAGAAACTTCCCTTGGGATGTACAAGGCCCAGATGGATTCTAGAGATGTGAAAATTGCTTCAGCTTAATTCAATACCCATCTATCTCCTTGGTATTACTTAGGGTGTATAATTGTTTGTTGCAAACTATACCCTACCGATGACAGTTCTGGTTTTTTCCTCTCCTCCTTTCAAGAAAGACTCAAAGACTTATCAAAAAATCCCAAGAGTTCCAGGAAATAAAGTATAGATCCCTTTACTCTCTACAATGTAATTCACATACTTCTCAGTGCACAGCCACAGAGGGTTTCAGAGTTAGCTCCCAAGGCTGCTACATTAGCCTGGGGGCAGAAAAGAAGCTGCTTACAGGGACTGATCTCTCCCTAGCTAAAGCTCACACTTTCCCCTGGGTCTTTCTGTTCAAAAACTCTGCTCCAGTGACTGTAACAACTGCAAAAGTGTTAGCACCAGCAAGCCCTGCTGCCTCCTCCTTATGATTGCAACACAGGTTGATCATTTTAAATGATCATTCCCCAGACTTGTCCTGGAAACTTCAAAAAGTAGTGGTAAAGACTCCCCTAGTGATTGGGCAAGTAGTCCTTAACTGAGCTCAGCATCATATCTTTACCACAAAGTTCAGCAATTATTTGGCTTTGAGGCACTTGCTAGGTTGCAGAGAGGGTAGATATTTGCATATCTATGTATTTACTTCAGGCAAATCTTTCTGGGTAGTCACTATAATAGCTGCCTGAAAGCTGCCATGGGCCAAGTCCTGAGAAGGAAATCTTTGAGAGAGGGGCACTCCAGAGGTCATCAATTCCCCACCAAGTAGGCTTATAATGTCTCCCTCTTCATTCAAGTGACTTCTGTTCATCAAACTATTCTTTTTTTTTTACACCCTTACCTTCTGTCTTAGAGTCAATACTGTGTATTGGCTCCAAGGCAGAAGAGTGGCAAGATCTAGACAATAGGGGTTAAGTGACTTGCCCAGGATCACACAGCTGGGAAGTGTCTGAAGATAGATTTGAACCTAGAACCTCCCATCTCTAGGCCTGATTCTCAATCCACTGAGCCACCCAGCTGCCTCAGGCAGGGTGTTCTTCATTGTGCAATAGGCAGGAAGAAAGAAAGAGAGAAAGAGAGAAAGAGAGAAAGAAAGAAAGAAAGAAAGAAAGAAAGAAAGAAAGAAAGAAAGAAAGAAAGAAAGAAAGAAAGAAAGAAAGAAAGAAAGAAAGAAAGAAAGAAAGAAAGAAAGAAAGAAAGAAAGAAAGAAAGAAAGAAAGAAAGAAAGAGAGAGAAAGAAAGAGAGAAAGAAAGAGAGAAAGAAAGAAAGAAAGAAAGAAAGAGAGAAAGAAAGAAAGAAAGAAAGAAAGAAAGAAAGAGAGAGAGAGAGAGAAAGAAAGAAAGAAAGAAAGAAAAGAAAGAGAGAAAGAAAGAAAGAAAGAGAGAAAGAAAGAGAGAAAGAAAGAAAGAAAGAGAGAAAGAAAGAGAGAGGAAGAGAGAGAGAAAGAGAGAAAAAGAGAGGAAGGAAGGAAGGAGGAAGAGAGAGAGAGAGAGAGAGAGAGAGAGAGAGAGAGAGAGAGAGAGAGAGAGAGAGAGAGAGAGAGAGAGAGAGAGAGAGAGAGAGAGAGAGAGAGAGAGAGAGAGAGAACGAGAATTCCTGCCCTCAAGGAACTTCAGTGTATATGGAGATGGACTAGGGGTTAGAGTCCACAGGGAAAACACAGGTCTAATGTGAAAGGCAGTTTGTAACAACAAAAGAAGGGCTCCAGGGACCAGAGCTGAAGGTCACTATATAGTGGGATGCCAATGAGAGTGATAAGAATAGGCATGAAGTAGTAGGGAGTAATAGTCAGGGAACAGAACTTTGGCCCAGGCAGCATAGCACTTAGAAGTTATGTTGCAGGAATATAGAACACTGGAAATTCTTGGTTTGGATGTAAGGGAAGGGGATGATATTTACATTAAGATTATTGGATCAGGGGGCAGCCGGGTGGTTCAGTGGATTGAGAGTCAAGCCTAGAGACTGGAGGTCCTAGGTTCAAATCTGTCTTCAGACACTTCCCAGCTGTGTGACTCTGGGCAAGTCACTTGACCCCCATTGCCTAGCCCTTACTACTCTTCTGCCTTGGAGCCAATACACAGTACTGACTCCAAGACGGAAGGTAAGAGTTTAAAAAAAAAATTAAATTAAATTTAAAAAAAGGTTATTGGATCAGATGGTCTCTAATAATTTTCAAAATAATAATATAATATTTTTATGGAGCTTTAAGGTTTGCAAAGCACTTTATTAATATCTATTTTTTTAATGACCCTGTGATGTCATTCAGTCATTTCAGTCATGTCTGACTTTGTGACCTCATCTGGGGTTCTCTTGGCAAAGATACTGGAGTGTTTTGCCATTATATTCTCTGGCTCATTTTACAGATGAGAAACTGAGGCAAACAGGAATAAGTGACTGCCCAGGGTCACATGGCTAGGAAGTGTCTGAGGCCAGTTTTGAACTCAAGAAGTTGAGTCTTCCTGACTTCAGGTACTCTATCCACTGTGCCACCTTGCTGCCCTGACCCTATGATATAGGTGCTATTATTATCTCATTTTATAGGTGAGGAACCTGAAGTTCAGAGAAGCTGAATACCTCAGATCTCAAAGCTAGTATGCATCTCAGGTAAGATTTGAATCCAGGTCTTCCTGCCTCTAAATATGGCATTCTATTCAGTATACCAATGGATGGTTTGCAAAGCATTATATATATATATATATATATATATATATATATATATATATATATATATGTTGTTTTCTTTGGATATTAGAGTTGGACAAGATCTTAGAGAACCTCTATTCCAACTCTTTCATTATGCGGATAAGGAAACTGAATCCCAGATGAAATTATGTGACTAGCTCAAGGTCATATAGAGGCAGAATTGTTACTAGAACGCAGATCTTGTATCTCCTTCATAGAGGTCTTTCCCTGAAAAGCACAAAAGATAAAGGCACCTCACAAGTCACAAAGCAAGACTTCTTGCATATATGGAAACCTCCTCTCCTCTGGAGCTAGTGATGAGGAAAATTAGGAAGTAGATAAAGTTTGTTTTTGGTGCCCCCACTTACTTTTTAGCATTCCTTACTCCATCTTGGTGAGCACTCCATGTATTTTGCAATCCTGTGACACTGGCCTCTTTGCTCTTCCTTGCACAAGGCACCCTAAATATTTTAATTGGCTGCCCCCCATGCACGGGAATTTTCTTCTTCATCTCTATCTCCTAGTTTCCCTTTTTTCCTTTAATCTCAGTTAAATCCAGTCACAGGGAGAAGAAGCCTTTACTGGTCAGACAATGCTAGTGCCTCTGTGATTGTCCAATTAATCCTGTCAAATCTTTTTTTTTTTTAAACCCTTCTTCTGTCATAGAATCAATTCTAATACAAAAGAGGGACAAGGGCTAGGCGATTAGGGTTAAGTGACTTGCCTAGGGTGAGTACCCCAGGTTTGGCACTATATCTGCTGTGCTATCTCACTGCCCTTGGTATTTGCATTTTTAAAAGGATGCCTAGATATCCTATCCCAAATGTCCACATTTTAAATGATAAAAGCACAGGCAAGATGGTATGAGATTGGAGAGATATCTTGGGGTGGGGTAGAGATTTTAGAAGTGATCAAATCCTAAATGTGATCACTCACTCAATTAACATCTAGGGCAGACACTGCTGCTGACCAATCACTGAGATCAGAGGGAGGTTCTGTCTAGAATTTCAGAACTACCATAGATGGCATATGGTCTGTAGGTCATGTGGTACAAATCAATAAGCTCTTTTAGTATGTCTAGTTTTAGGGATGTTATTACATCTTCCCTTTCTTTCTTTCTTTCTTTCTTTTTTTTTAATAATCATAGAAATATAGAACTTCAGTTTTGTCCTAAACTAATTCCAATCGATAAATGAATGAGAATCCATTTTGTAAAAAACCCATCCCCAAGTGGCCATTTAGGTTTAATTTAAAGATGAGGAAGAATCCACAATTTTCCAGGCCACCTATTCCATTTTGGGACAGATATAACTGTTAGGAAGTCTTTCCTGACATCAAGCCTAAATCTTCCTCCCAGCGTCTCCTATCTGCTGCTCCTAGTTCTGCTCTCTGGGGTCTAGCAGGACAAATCTACTCTCTTTGTGCTGTAAACCTTAAAATTCCTTAGACTTATAAATGTTGGAAATTTCACCATTGGGAAATTTCATACTTGGAAAATTTCTTATTTCCAACATTTATAAGTCTAAGGAATTTTAAGGTTTACAATGCTTAACAATCCTTCTAATACATGAAGATATCTATCATGTCTTCCATAAACCTTCTCTTTTCTAGGCTAAATGTTCCTAGGGCCTTCCATCTATTCTCATAAGGTGTGGCCATAAGGTCTTTTTTTGTGCTTTTTGTCCTCCTTTAGCTGCTTTCCAGTTTATTAGGGTCAGTGTCCTTCCTAAAATAGAGCACCTCTAACTGAACACAACATCCCCATGTCCTCTGATCATAGCAGAGTGCAAAGGATTATCATCTTCCTAATCCTAGACAATATTCATCTCTGGCTGAATTTGGTGCCTGGAATGCTCTCAATCCTCTTCCCCTCCAACTGTCTTCCCTGGCTTCCTTTAAGGACCAGCAAAAATCCTGTTTTCTGCAGGAAGCCTTTTCCAACACTTCTTAATTCAGGTACTGACACTGTTAATTATTTCCTATTTATCCCATATCAGGTTGGTTTAAATTGACTTGTTACTTTTTGTTTCTCTGACTAGATTATTATTTTTTAAACCCTTACCTTCTGTCTTAGAATTGATAGTATCAGTTCCAAGGTAGAAGGGTAAGGACTAGGCAATTAGAGTAGTAACCTTCAGTGTCCAGGCCTGGCTCCCTATCCCCTGAGCCACCTAGCTGCCCCTCCCCCATTAGATTGTGAAATCCTAGTGTGAAAGGATTGTCTTTTGCCTCTTTTTTTTGAATCCCTAAGCACTTAGCTAGCACAAAGCCTGCCATATAGTATGCACTTAATAAATGTTTATTGATTGATAATGATTGATTGATCTTAAGGCATCATGAGATTTCATTAGCTTTCTTGGCTGCCATCAATCACCAAGTATTTATTATCTAATGTGTCTAGGAGCTGGGAGATACAAAGACAACAAATCAAGCAACCTCTACTCTCAAATTTATTTTCAGTTGGATATATCACTGAATTGACTCACTGAGGTGAATTCTTTCTACCTCCATTCATATTTATTCAGGTGATCTCTATCAAACTTCCCTTCGGTTTTCTTTTCTAGATTCCTTCACATGTGCATATTTTCACAATATATAATGTTTCTTTGTCTTCCCTTTTTTCTACCTTATGAATGTACAAAAAAAAAATTACATAAAAAAAAATAAGCTTGACCTTCCCTCTTAGAATTGAGACTAAGTATCAGTTCCAAGGCAGAAGAGTCTTAAGGGCTAGGCAATTCAGATTAAGTGACTTGCCCACAGTCACAAAGCTAGGAAGTATCTGTGTTCCAATTTGAACCCAGGACCTCCAATCTTTAGGCCTGGCTTTCTATTTACTGAACTGCCTAGCTGCCCCCAAAAGGTATACCTTTTGAGTCATATTCTAATTCTAAGACTTGTCCTACCATTCCACAGTTATGCCTGTAAGGTCACACTTAGTGGTTTGTGTAAGGATCTCTAGTTCACCTCCTCCCTTATTTCCCTTGCTGCTTCTCTGTGTGTGTTCATATATATGCATGTGTATGTATATGTATGTGTATATATAGTATGTATATACATATGTACATATATATGGAGAAAAAGAGAATGAAAGTGAGAGAGAAAGAGAAAGAAAGAAAGAAAGAAAGAAAGAAAGAAAGAAAGAAAGAAAGAAAGAAAGAAAGAAAGAAAGAAAGAAAGAAAGAAAGAAAGAAAGAAAGAGAGAGAGAGAGAGAGGAAGAGAGAGAGAGAGAGGAAGAGAGAGAGAGAGGGAGGGAGGGAGGGAGAGAGAGAGAGGGGGGGGAGAGAGAGAGAGAGAGAGAGAGAGAGAGAGAGAGAGAGAGAGAGAGAGAGAGAGAGAGAGAGAGAGAAGAGAGAGAGAGAGAAGGAGGGAGGGAGAGAGACACTTTCAAATGTAAGCTCCTTGAGGGAAGGAACGATCACTTTTGTTTGCATCTCTAGTGTCTAGCACAGCCTGCCATAGCACACAGGTCCTTAATAAGAGTTTGTTGAGTGATTGTTACTGACTGCTTTCTCATATTTTATAAGCTAGGAATTGGAGGGCATCTCTATTGCTTATCTTCTTCCTGTGTGTGATCTCTCTTTGTTGTTTCGGTTAGTAAACACATGTAGCCAGTTTTCTGCTTTCCCCCTTCCGTTTAAGCGTAAAATTCGATTTCTAAAACTTCAAGCAAATACATGATGGCCAGGTCTTACCAAGGACCTTCTTGACATCTATTACAGATTGCCTACCATTCCAATACTTTAAGTTTAAGTCTTATACTACTTTTCTCTTCTATATTTAAGCCTTTATGTTCTACCAGGAGCAACAGTGTCAATGCCATCTGTGTCCCTAAGGTCCTCAGTTTGCTCACAATCTTTGGTGATGACATCTAGCTTTCTTTTGATAAGTATCATCTGTGTATGTATGAAGTGGGTAGTAATCATCAGGTTTGATGAATCTTGTCAAGTCTCTCTCTTGTCAAGTATATCTTGTATACATCACCCAGAAGGCAGCAAATCTCCTCTGTTATCAATGTGTTCTTAGGCTTTGGTGATGTGGGGAGAGGGAGGGGAGAGAACAGAATAAGTGCCTACTAAGTGCCAGATACTGAGCTAACAGCTTTTACAAGTCTCATTTGATTTTTACAACAACCCTGTGAGGTAGGTGCTATTATTATCATCCTCATTTTACAGTCAAAGAAACTGAGGCAAATATAGGTTAAGTGATTTCCCCAGGTCCACATAGCCAGGAAATGTATAAGGCTGAATTTGAACTCAAGTCTTCTGACTCCAGGCCCAGTCTTTTGTCTGCTGGGGGACCTGCAAAATTCCCTATCTCTAGGGAAGAATCAGGCATGTCAACTGGCTATTACTACCTTCTTTGCCATCTCTTGATATTCAAGGTAGATTGCAGACAAGTCAGTTGATATTCATTGTTGGCTCATTATGTGCTTTTGAAGAACTTACTAATGAGATAGAATCTCCTAGTATATCAGAATTGTAAAGGACATCAGAGGTCACCTAAAATCTCCAACCAATGCAGGAATCTCTCCGAAAATTATCTCCTGATTGATATCTATAGGTTCTCTTCTCAAACTTTTCTAAAGTTGAAGGATTCACTACTTAACAAGATATCTATTATTAGGCATTTATGGTTATTGGGAAGTTTGAATGGAAATTTGCAAACTTGTAAATTGCACTTGGCCAGAGGAGGTCAAACCACAGGACAATTGGCCAAAGGAACTGGGGATATTTAACCCAGAGAAGAGAAGAAAGCAATATGGTAGTTGTCATCAAATACTTGAAAAAGGTTTAGACTCTCTTTTGCTCCTTTATCCTAGAAGGCAATGGGTAGACATTCCAGGATAGCAAATCTTTCTCATAAGGAAAAACTTCCTAACCATTAGAGATATTGTTTTGGGAGGTAGAGGGTTCTTCTATCTTTGTCATTTTTCCATCACCAATTGTTTTCCAAGACATCATAAGGGGGCTCTTCTTGGTTTATCATGCCCCAGAAACTTCTTCATTCTGGAAGATCACTTCAGCCCTAGAAGTCACACCTTGTATATATACTCTACCCAGAACTCAAATTTAAGGGAAGGTGCTATAGGTCAATCATGTCTTCATTTCTCATCAGGATACAGTCTGGAATTCTCCATCATTCTGTCCTTCCTCCTCTTTTCTTTGCAACTTCCTTCCCTATTAGAATATAAGCTCCTTGAGAGTAGATACTGGCTTTCTTTTGCTTTATGTTCCTAGTACTCAGTATAATGCTTGGCACATGGTAAGCATTTCATGTATATTGGGATAACTAAATGATTTAGGGAATTTTGAAATTCTTTCCAAATCTTAAAGTTTGTGAATTGGCAAAATCCCAGAACTAGGGTCAGTTTCTCTCTCAGTGAAGATGCTGTTCAGGCACTATCTTATGGGTAAAGTCTTCCCTAATATTCCCTTAATGCTGTGGTGGCAAATCTATGGCACACGTGTCAGAGAGGGGCATGAGTACCATACTGCCAGAGTTTGTTACTAGAAAGCCAGAGGAACTTGGGGCTGAACTGCTCCCTTCCCTCTCTCCATGTACCAAATTGGAGTGCTTCCTCCCTCCCCTGTCTGGGGTAAGGTGGGAGGGTGTGAAGTTGATGGTAGCTTGTTGAGTCTGTGGAGAAGGTGATTCCTGTAGTGAGGTTGGAGAGGAACTAGGTTTGAGGGAAGAATAGTTCATAGCATGGCACATAGCTGGAGGGGAGCAGAGCTGAAGAGGAGTTGGAATGCTCAGGCCACTCTCTTCCCTTTCTCTGCTTGCCTGAGTCACCTGCTCCTCTGCCCATCAGCCCAATGGAAGCACTTCCTCCCTCCCCTGTCTGGTGGCAAGTGGGGGGGCAGGTGGCATGGGGCACATGCTCAGTCTTGGGGAGTGGGCATGGCACTTGGTATCTAAAAGTTTCACCATCACTGCCCTAATGATTAATATCTTCCCTCCCAAATTACCTTGCATTTAACATCTCTCTCTCTCTCTCTCTCTCTGACTGTTTGTCTATCTCTGTCTGTCTGTCTGTCTCCCTCTCTCTTCTTCCTCCTCTCACTACAGATATATCTATATATCTATATATATACACATATGTGTGTGTATATATATATATATATATACTTATATGTATCTTATATTTATGCTGCACAAATTTTTATATACACTTGACTTTTCCATTATAATGTAAACTTATTGGGAATAGGGATAGTTTCAGTCTTTGTACTTGTATCCCCAGTGCCTAGCTCAGTGTTTGGGGAATTCTTCTGCTCTTTGGAAGGTCAAATGGAAACTGACCTCTGGGGGAAAAAAACTCTTGCAGTGACAGCTGGGGTGGGTGACTCTGTTTTATATCTTTGGAGTATTTGGAATATAAGACAAAGCTCTGAACAGCAATAGTTGTGCCAAGGAAATAGTCTTCCCCCCAAAGTCAGTGCCCTGGGGTAAAGCCCTATTTGCCCTGTGCTAGCTATAGCTTTAGTCACATAGTTAATCTTTTGTTTCTAAAAGCCAACATGCCAGAATTGGCTCTGAACCCTATGGAGGAGAAGTAGGAATAATGGAACAACATTGATGGTTGTGAAGGCTGGTCTCAATTCTGAGAAGAGATTGACTGAACCCTGAGGGACCTGTCAGGAGAGCTATTCTCAGACTATCTGAGGATTCAGTGTACTTTTCTTCATTCTGAGTCAATAAAGTCATTTCAAAACACATAGACACAAATCCTTCAAAAATCTAAGCATCATTTTTGCATTACTTATCAGAAAACTGAGAGATAAAAATATACTATAGAAAAATTATGATTTTTGGAAAACAATCTTCAGCTCAACCTTCAAATCCATCACCCCCTGAAGCCTTCATTTTATCATTAGAGCATTAGATCCTGACAAAGCTTCCAATGAGAGGGATGAAACAATAAAACCTGAATCTGGAGGCAATATTGCTTAGGATATAGACAGTTGTCTTACTGGAAGTTAAACATTTTCTCCTTCAGGGCGAAGTCTAAAAAAAGATGAGCAGGTGAATCTATTTAACATTTTAAAGAAAGTTGCTGCTGTAATTCTACTCCTTTTAGATTTGCTGTTTGGAAGATATGCACCATACTCCTCAGTCACAGAAATGATACTCCTTGAGCATTTGTCTTAGTTTACAAGCTGACTGGGTGGAATGTACGACTTCAATGGTCTTGGAACTGAAAAATAGCTATTGGAAAGTCAAATGGTGTCTATTTCATTTTTGTTATACATTTTCAGAAACTGGACAACTATCCAAAACAAAAAGGATGGAGAGCCTCCTGTTAATTCACTTAGACTCTAAAAATTTTATTAATTATTAATGACTACATGCAAGGTATCAGGGATCCAGAGACAAAAAAAGACAGAATTCCTACCTTGAAGGAGTTAATGTTCTATGAGATAACATGTGCACAGATAAATAAATACAAAAGTAGATCCCAAATAATGCTTCAGATGAAAGCACTGAATTTAGAATATAAGATCTCAGTGCTTGAGCTGCCTTTTAAAGAAAATAAGGATTTTAAGAGGTCATCATGAGGGAAGGAGCACACTCCTCTCCAAATAGCACTCTGGACTTCCTATACCAAGCCCCAGCTTTTTATCCTGAAGCTCATTCTGGCCACTGGAATTCACACTGGAATACACACATTCAAACCTTCTATCTCTGCAACTCCTCCCTCTGATTGGATGGTTCTCCCTCAGAACCTCCATTTAAGGTGGATGCCCAGGCTGAGATGTCCCATCCCTTTCCAGGATGCATTCCAGGCTTCTTCTGCCACATGGAAGCATTGTTGACTGACTAGCTACAAGGGGCAGCCAGTCAACAACATTTATTAAGTGTTTACTGTGGATCAGACTTTGTGCTAAGTGATGGGGATTTAAAGAAAGGTAAAAACCAGTTTTAGCTCTTAAGAAGGCCACAGTCTAATGGAGGAGATCATAGCCATAGTCTTATAGGAGAGACACTAGTCATAGTCTAATACAGGAGACCTTAGACCATGGCCAGCTTCATTTCCTTTCCTTTTCTTTCTCCACAGAGATCCAATGTCCCCTTATTGCCACTTATATTCAAAACTTCACAAGATAGCTCCCTATTGAAGACTATTCATTGGAATCACTTTAGGCTCTAACCCTTTCCTTTACTCCTCTTTTCCTCACCCAATCCTGACTAGCTCCACATTGTCCTCTCTTTGCTAATAAATCAGTAAATTAATTTGTCCTCATATATTACTAGCTAATAATGGTACCTGACACTTGACAATTTTTTTTTTGATGAGGAAGAAAGAATGACATAGTGTGGTAGGAAGAACAATGATGGGCAGGTAGGTGACCCAGTGGATGGAGAGCCAGGCCTAGAGATGAGAGGTCCTGCGTTCAAATGTGGTCTCAGACTCTTCCTAGTTATTTGACCCTGGCTAAGTCACTTTACCCCAATTGCCTAGCTCTTTCCACTCTTCTGTCTTGGGACTAATACTTAGAATCAATAGCAAACAAAAGGTAAGAGTTTAAGGGAAGAAATAACTTTTTGCTTGGTATCTGAGGACCTGGGTTCAAAATCTTAGTGTCACTCATTAGCTATTTTATTCAGGCAACTCACTTAATATTTCCAAGTCTCATTTTCTTGTAACAAGAGTAATAATACTTGCACTATCTATATCACAAGGTTGTTGTGAGGAAAGATCTTTATAAAATGCTCTGTGTTGTTTAATATTTTAATCAACGCCTTGAATAAAGGAATAGATGCCTACAGCTATAAATCTATGTCCACAGAACCACAAATTTGAGAGTTGAAAGAAACTTCATAGTACAGCTATGAGAGGAATCTCCACTATACCATAGCCAACAAGTGGTCATCCACTATCTCTCTGAAGATCTCCAATGATGTGGAACTCATCATTGTCTGAGGCAACCACTTCTACATTTTTACAGCTCTAAAAATTGAGAAGTATTTCTTGACATCATGCCTAACTTCCACCCACTACTTTTGGTTCTCCCTGCTGGGGCCAATGAGGACACATCTAATCCCTCTTCCACATAACAGTCCTCCAAATACTTAACACAGCTATCATGTCATTCTCCTTCCTGAAATCTTACTTTCTCCAGGCGAAACATACCCCATTCTTTCATTTGTTCCTTATATATCATAAACTCAAGGTCCTTCACTAATCTGGTTTTCCTGTTCTGATCGCTTTCTATTTATCTATATCCTTCTTAAACTGGGGTGCCCAAAACTAAATACAATCTTCTAGATGAATTTTGATGAGGGCATAATAGAGTGGTTCCCTGACTTCCCTTTTCCTTGAAGCTCTGCCCTTCAATAAGCTTTTTTGAGATGTCACATCACATCCTAACTCTTATTGAGCTTGCAGACCACTAACCCCAAGATCCTTTTTAGGACAACTTCTATCAGTACATGCCTCCCCCATCTTATGCTTGTGAAACTACTTCTTTTTTGTTTGTTTCTAGTACAAATCTTTACCCTTTACCCTCCTGAATTTCATTTTTTTTTTTTGGATTGAGACCAATGTTCCTAATGTCAACATCCCTTTGAGACATAACTATCATCCAGTGTATTTAGGTATCTCTATCAGACATGCATCATCTGCAAACGTTATAAGTTTAAGTCACTGATCAATGTGTTTAACATTACAATGCCAAGCACAGATCCTTGTGGTACTCCCCTGGAGAGAGCTCTTGCCATGCTGACATTTGAACCATTAAAAATAATTCTTTAAGTCTTAACATCAATCTAGTTCTGAATTCATTAGTTCATATTATCTTCTCCTACATATCTTTCCATCTTATTAAAAACTTTTCTACAACCTAAATAAGCTTTGCTTATAACATTCTTCTTATCTACCAATTTTGTGATGCTGTCAAAAAAGAAAATAAGTTTAGTCTGGCATGATCTGTTCTTGATGAGGCCATGTTTTTATTGTTATAATCACAGCCTTTCTTTCTAAATGATCAACAGCTAATAGTGAAGATTTACACAGCCCTTTAAGATCTGCAAAAAAGTGCTCTAATTATATTATCACATTGTCACCAATAATTTTTTAAATAATCTTTTCTGGAATTTTTCCAGAAATCAAAGTCTAGCTCACCAGCTTATAGATTACCAATTCTATTCTCTCTCTTTTTTAAACATCAAAATAACATTACCTTTCTTCAATCATATGAAATCTCACTCATTTTCAATCATCTTTTAAATATTACTGAAAATGGCTTGACAATTACAACTGACAGTTATTGGATTAGAAGGTTCAGTTCATCTGCAGCAGAAGATAGTAAAGTACTCTCTGAATATCTCCTTATTTATCTTGGTATTAACTTTCTCTTAATCATTGCTGTCCTGTCATTTACAGAATAATGGGTATTCTCTCTCTTTTTTCAGAGAAAAAAAATAAAAATTGAGTCTCTTTACCTTTTCTCTGATTTCTGTTATTATTATTTCATCTACTCTAAACAAAGGTCTGTGGTCTTGGGCACATGGCTTTCTTAACTCATATTACTTTATTCCTCAGTTTCTATTAGTGTGCAACCAATCCCCTGCCCCAAATATTGTATGCTTTATTGGGAGAATATGACTAACTTAAGTTTATGATGAATTTCCATGTTTCAGTTATTCCTGATTTTGCCTTCTATTGAATAAATATTGTGATTATTCATTTAGGAAATAAATATCTTATGTTTATGAATCAATGGTGTTAACACAGTCGATTTTGTATGAAATAGGAATACATAATCATTGTTTAACAGGCATTTATAATATTTATTGTGTAATTGCTGGGAATGGGAAGCACACTGATGGGGCTTGAGAACTAAGGTGGCAGATAGAAATTTATCTACCCCCTTCACACACACACACACACACACACACACACACACACACACAGAGATTACCCCTAGGACCTTGAGGGATTTGAGTTAGAGTTATGTGACAGTCCTTCTGAGAATACCACTGGATCCCATTAGTTTGGGTGCAGTGGAGAGAGCAAGCCAGTCCCAGTTTGGGAATAGAAAGAGCCTGGGAAGAATTAGAGTCAATGCTATGTATGGGCTACATAAGGAAAAGCTTTCTTATCATTTGAGCAGTAGTTCTCAAGCTGTTCATGGTCACAGCAAAACATTTCTTTGCTTTGAGAGATCATGACACACTGAGCATTGTAGCTGGCACAAAGAAGGGTTCCTGGCAAGCTCCTAGACTCATTCTCCTTGGTCCTGCCATTGGGATCCTCTGCATCTCCTGTTCTTTCCCTATTCTTCCATCTTCTCCTCCTATCTCTTCTCCTCCCTTCATCAACTGAGGAAATAGCTTTGTGCCTCAGGGGACAGATCTGCTATTATGACCTTGACACCAAGTTGTAAAGAGCAGGCAGAAAATTCCAGTTACAGGCAAGAACTAGGGAATGTGGAAGTCTCTAGGGACATCTAGCCATGTGTTGGGGGCACAGTCTTTGAAAGCTACTGTTTTTATAAAATCAAAAAGTGGAATCGACTGCCTTGGTAGGTAGTTGGCTTCCCATGATCAGAGGTCTTCAAGCAAAGGCTGAATCACCATTTATCTGCATATTATTGTAGTGAGGATTATTTTTCAGACTAGACTAAAAAAGCCAGTGAGGTCTCTTCCAACTCTGAAATTCTTTGATTCTGCCATGTAAATGTGAGCTGTTATTAAGCGCTTTGCACATAGTTGGCACTCAAATATTTGTTGAATAAGTGAATGGATGAGTAATATATCATCCTTCCAAGAAAACATTTGCATTTTTAACAGCTGCCTTTGCTGCCAATAACCCAAAGGCAATAATGGCTGCGAAGAGCTGGAATTTAAAGGAGGGGAGATTGAGGGGCTGGTAGACCTTTTGACATACTTGAAGTCATATCCATGCCCACTGTCATGGGCATTACTGGAGACACTGATGGTAAAAGCTTAGGCAAATACAGTGTCCCAATATTTCTTCTCCTGGCTCAATGACTTTGTGACCTTAGGGAAATCCCTTACACTCTCTAGGGCTCAGTTTCCTTCTATGTAAAATAAAGGTTTTGGACTTGATAATTTCTGATGTCCCTTCCAGTTCAAATTTATGCTTCTTTGAGTCTATTCTGGGCGATGATTCTGAGGCTGATTCAGGACTCCAGTCTGCTCCTCTAGTGCCCTCAGGGAATAGGTAGGAAGTTGGCAATATCTTCTAACAGAGAAGACCCACTTGAAATTCAGATTAAAGATCTTTTTCAGTCTTAGGCATAGTCACTGACTGAGCCAAATTCTCCTGGGCAGGCACAAGTAAGTGCCTGTTAGGAATGGGCTTGGGGAGACCTATTAGTGCCTTTCCTCTGAGAGGAACTGAGGCTGTCACAGCAGTCATCCCATCTGAGTATTTCCTTGTCAGCTCATAGTCAGGGAACAGGTCTCAACACTGCACCTAGATATGGAAATAAACTTTTTTATGGCTTCATTGGCCCTATGAGCTGCTGAGTTTGCAGAACAGTGGAATCAAAATCTGATAGGGAATGTGGTATAAGTATCTCTCCATAAAGCCTGGTGGCAGCCTGGGTACAAATTAATGTTCCTGGGCTCTCTTTCTCTGCATCCAGTGGTAATCATTTAAGGAGAGGCCAGGTCTAGCCCATGTGAGAACAGTAACAATGAAATAAGGGAATAAATGAGCAACATATCATCCTTCCAAGAAAATATTTGCATTTTTAACAACTGCCTTCAACGCAGCTAAAGATGAGACTGACATACACTCCTCAGCTGACAAATTGTCAGGATAGATGAGATCTAGCCAACTCTGCTTTACAGGAGATGATCTTCAAATATGTTATATATTTTCATCAAATTGTAAGATGAATATGAAGAATTCAGGGACAGTAAATTAAGTTTTAAATTGCCATAAACCTAAGTTGATAATTAGCATGGAGCAATGGAGAAAAAATATGGACTGGTTGTTATGGCATTCTGGGTTCTAGCCCTTTGTTGCTAATTAGCTATGGGACCCCAGACAAATTACAGTTTGTCTTGTGCCTTAGTTTCCCTATCTGTAAAATGGGAAGAACATAATTTGTGGAGTTAAAATATAAATGTACTTTCAGTAACCAAAATATTGTACAATGATCAACCTGAATTGTCTAGTTTTTCTTAGCAATGCAGTGATCTAAGACAATTCCAAAGGACTCATGAAGAAAAATGTTTAACTATTGATGGAGTCTGAACACAGATTTCACTTTATTTTCTTTGTGATTTTTTTTGGTGGTTTATGTTATAGTTTTATACGAGTCTACTTCTACATGACCAATATGGAAATATTTTGCATGATCATGCATTTATAACCTATGTTAAATTGCTTATTCCCTCAGGAAGGAGAGAGGGAATTTGGAACCCCAAATGTTAGAAAATGAATGTTAAAAATTGTCCTCATATGTAAAAATTAAATGTCATGCTTTTTTTAAAAAGATATATTCTTACTGGAGAAACAACTGAAAGCTATCACTGAATTCTGCAAGACTTTACATTGTTCAAGAATTCCCTGAACATAACCAAGAAGTTGGAAACTAAGTTGAAAAAGACAACAAGATTTTGAGAGGCTAAAAGTTAAGCACTAGTGTAGTGCTAAATTCCATTCCAAATACATTTAATTTCTATAGAGCTTCTTGTTCTAACATCTGTTGTGTCTCTGTGACTTGGACCAGTTTCTTGAGCTGAGATATTAATTAATGTTATCTGTGGGCAATTTTGTCCTGCCTCATGAACCTAAATTTAGCAGGACCAGATCACTAAGTCCATAACTGTGTTCATTATACTAGTAAAAAGTGATGCTTAACACAACTATGAGAGGAATTTCCACTATATCATAGCCAACAAGTGGTCATCCACTATCTCTCTGAAGACCTCCAATGATGTGGAACTCATCATTGTCTGAGGCAACCACTTCTACATTTTTACAGCTCTAAAAAATTGATGCCTAAGAATAGGATCTCTAGGTGGCAATTTTATAACATTCCTAAAGTCCAGAATTCAGGGAAAAAGGAAACAAGAGATACTTTAAGAATCCACTGAAGTAGAGTTTCCTAAATTATGACATAATTATGGATGAATGGGAGATAACTACAGTTCATGAACCAAACTGATAATCCAGAATGTTGGGAGTTGCTTTTTTTAAGCAAAGGCTTTGGATCATCCTGTATCCTTGGTGACTATAGGAAGAACAGTGATGAGTTAATAAGATATTTCAGCTAGATACTAATCAGAACAGATTTCTAGTAAGGACAGTGTAGAAAAGACTTTATAATTCTCACACTGGGGTATTCAGCTACATATCTGTGCCCTCATCTTCAAAAATTAAGTACTATAATAATGGATAGTTTATTAATTGATTCCTATTTTGTGGAGACTTCTCACTAACTTGAGTCTATTCCACTGGCTCAACAGTTGCCCTAGATATAACAAAACTTATTAAGTGGTAGAAGAGCCATATGGAAAGATACTTTTTCCTAAAGGCTTTGCTAATGGTAGCCATTTGACTAATAGTGATGGTGAACCTTTTAGAGACTGAGTGCCCAAACTGCAACCCTTATGTAGTACATGAACTGCTCCCTTACCCCAGATAGGGGAAGGAGGAAGAGCTCCTATTGGGCTGTTGGACAGAGGGGCAGGTGAAGTGAAAAATAACCCCAGATGTGGTGGAGCCGGGGAGGGGAGTAGCCCCTTCCAACATGTGTGCCATAGGTTCACCAACATGGGAAATAATGCTTTGGGGGCTTCGTCAAATATTGTATAATGTAAGGGTTTTGTTGAAAGTCTCAATGATGTTCACTGTTTTAGATTAGTGCACATTTTCTCACTGTTTTCCCTTAAATAAATCTTTGATTTGGCTGTTATAGGTTGTGAAGATTGGATTTGGCTATCTCCAGATTGTAACAATGAAGGTACTTAGCTCTTCCTTGATAGTGAAGATAAAATTGTAATCCCCAAAGTGTTAACTACGTATTTAAAGTAGATCTACCCATTTAAACTACTGTGGTAGAGACATGAAGAGAGAGAGGTTTTGCAGGAAAAGCCAAGATGTAGGAACCAAGGCTGAGGACCTGTCTGTCAATCAAGAAGAAGGTTCCAAATGGAATGTTCCCAGGAGTTGGCAGTTGGGGGTCTGGCCACAGAGGAAAAGAAGCAGGAACTTGGACTTGGATTCTGTCTCTGGCTCTGGGGATTGAAGCTGGCCAGGGGGAAGAAGCTGAACTGATATTATTTAGCTTCTGTCCCAGGCTGAAGGACCCTTGCTTCTGAAATTAGTGGCTTTGTGAAGAAGAAAGAAGATTTTAACTGTGGTCCTCCATCTCTGACTGTGCCTCTGTCACAGTTATGACTTCCCAAGCCCTCATAATCTTCATTTTAGAGACACCCTCATCCCTCTTTCTTCAGTTTCCCATCCTGTTATCCAAATAAACCCCTTACCTGAGAAAGGAAAAAAGAGTATCTTTATAGTACACTCAGGGGGGAGGGAAGAATCCAAAGGCTTCAAGAAGAACTGGGAGGTGAGGGAGGCAGGGAGGAGAGGGTGAGGGAGGAAGGGAGAGAGGGTAGGAGGAGATTAGGAGAAATATTGATCCACTAGTCATCAGTAGGGGTCAGTAGGCAAACCCCAGAGCATTTCCCTGTATCAGTATCTCTCAGTGTCTCTCAAAGTACTTCTATCTCCATTGCAAATAGGGAAGTGTGTCCCCATACTTAGTAGCAGCTCTCGCTAGTCTCAAGCCAGAGTATAGTCAGTTACAAGCAACCAGAAATAGTTTCCACAGATCATCTTTTCTATTTCACTACAAAAAGGTATAACTAACTAAAAAGGTGTGAACACCCATTTCATACATTGAGTGGGCAGTCCTGGAGAGGAGTAGCTGCTGTGATTGGTAGATGTAAAAATTTAGGTGGGGAGTGACACAAGAGAAAAAGGTCTTTAAATAGAGGAAACAGAGGATCAATCGAGAAATCAAGAAGAATTCAGTCACTTGGAGGAGAGACTAGAAGAAGACAGTCACTCCAAGCTGGAGGGAAGACAGACACTTGGAGAGACTGGAAGATAGACACTTAGTCTTGGAGTGAAGACACTTGGCTATGGAACTGGACCCCTAGAGAAGCTCATGCAGGAGACTTCAGACTGCTTTCCTTTTAGATGGTCACCATGGTGAGTGAGTGAAAGGATGTTCCTTGCCCTTTCTGGAGGTGCAAACCTCCAAGAAAGGCCCATCATCTTGAGACTCCTTTTCCCTGATTAGGGCCTTAGAGTTTATGCCTGGCTCAGAGGAAGTTGGAGTTTTTTTCTCTTTCTCTTTCTTAATATCTTCCCTCTATTATAAAAATGAATTGCCACAAATTCCATTCTATTTTAGTAATTGATTTTGGGATTTAGAAATTAAATCCCTGGTGACCACCAATTAAATATTCAGTCCAACCACAATTAAATTCAACAAGTTCAACCTATTTAATCATATCCAAAAGTTTGAAATTTCACTCAGCAGAATTAATAAAGTTAACAATAAGCCACCTTTAGAAAACTCATATCAGATGCCAGAGAAAGGGCTGCTTCTAGACCCTCAATATATATCTTTTTTTAAAAAACTCTTGCCTTCCATCTTATAATTAATACTATGTATTGGTTCCAAGGCAGAAGAGCGGTACAGGCTAGGCAATGGGGGTTAAGTGACTTGCCCAGGGTCATACAGCTAGGAAGTGTCTGAGGCCAGTTTGAACCCAGGACTTCCTATCTCTAGGCCTGGGTCTCAATCCACTGAGCCACCTAGATGTCCCCTCTCAATATATATCTTGTAGTCTTTTTCCCTCTTTGGTAAGATAAATTTAACTGGATTACTCAGAGTTTGGGGAAAAAATTAATAAAATTTAAAAATTAATTAACACTACAAAAGTGGTGACACAAATACAGCAGAAATCTGAGACAATTGCTCTTAAGTATTTATTTGATTTGACATCAGAGAATGCAAGGTGCTTTCAAAAAGTAGCATAATGCATTTAGAAACCATGTAAGGGGAGCTCAACATTAACTCCAAAGAATAAAAAGATAGAAATGTGCTTTGAAAAGTATCAGAGTATTCTAATATGTTGTAAGTTCAGAGTAGAAAGAACTTCCATGGGCTGCACTAATTTTAATATATGTAAAGGTACTTGATATAAGCCTTGAGAGTAGGGAAAGATTTAGGTAGGGTAGCAAGGCAATAGTCACTTATTAAATGCTTACTATGTGCCTGGCACTGTGCTAAAAGATTGGAGTTACAAGGAAAAGGAAAATGCAAGCAAAAAGAAAGGTAGGACCTGCCCTCAAGAAGTTTACATCTGAATAAGGGGAAAATAGGAACAGCTAGATGGTGCAGGGGATAGAGTGTCAGGCCTGAAGTCATGAAGACTTATCTGCCTGAATTGGCTTCCAACATTTTTTAGCTGGGTGACCCTGGGGAAGTCACTTAACTCTGTTTGCCTAAGTTTCCTCATCTATAAAATGAGAAGGAGAAGGAAATGGCAAACCACTTTAGTATCTTTGCCAAGAAAACCCAAAATAGGATCGTGAAGAGTTGGACACGATGAAATGAGAAAACAAAGGAAACACAATGCACAAAAAACAAGTGAAGAAGGATTGTGGGGAGCATGGATGCAAATTTCTGAGAGAAATTTCTGATGGGAGACGAGAGTGTCTGAGGGATGTTCCAGGGCAAGAAGATCTTAGGAACTGAGGAAAGTTTCAAGGGGGAGAGAGAGGGCTAAGACATGGTGGTAACATCCTGAGAGCTAGGAGCAAAGCTAAAGTTTTGTGTTTTCAAAATGTGTATAATTTCAAGGAAGAGCTCTATGAATTGACTTTTTCAAGGAACAATCTCTTATTCCTTTAGCTTTCATATCCCTATGCATTTACAAACATTTTTGTTTTGATTATTCTAACACACTTCGGAATCTTCCAATAACACAAATCAGAGAAAAAAAGTCCTTAACTTCAAATAAGAATAAGAAAAATCAGATAAAATCTGACCAATAATTGATGTTTATATCATATTTGATGGCTACAAAGAGCTTTATACACATTATTTCATTTGCTCCTCACGACAATACAGGGAGGCAAGTGATGTTTATTACCCCCATTTTACAGATAAGGAAACTGAGCCAAATGAGGATTATGTGACTTGCCAGGAGAGTCACAGCTAAAATATCTGATCCTAGGTTTGAACTTAGGTTTTCTAAATCCAGGTCCAGCACTCTCTGCATGGTGCCATCTAGCTACCAAGTAACGGTCTATATATAGTCAAAGCATTGTTTTTTTTTTCCAGTAGCAATGCACAGCTAAGAGAGTTAGACTATAAGAAAAGTTGATCCCTGCAAAATCGACACTTTCAAATTATGGTGCTGAAGAAGACTTCTGAGAGTCTCTTGGACAGCAAGGAGATAAATCAGACAATACTTAAAGAACTTAATTCAGACTATTCACTGGAAGACCAAATGCTGAAGCAAAAACTTAAATATTTTGGCTGCATAAAGAGAAGACAGGACTCATTGGAAATAGCCCTGATTTGGGGAAAGATTGTGTGCAGAAGAAGATGTTGGCAGAGGATGAGATAGACAGTGTTGCAGAAACAATGAACACGAGGGAACTTCCAGGTAAAAATGGTGGCAGTCTAGACTCAGGACTCTTCTTCTCCTCAGCACCTACCAATATAGACTACCTCAAAAGACCAAAAAAAAAAAACCCAAATTCATATGAACGAAGGGACTCTACAGTAGAGTGCAACATTGAAGGTATGTGGGATTTGGGCATTTCCACACAATAAGGGGATGAAAAAGCTTAGACCAAAACATGAGCTGATCTACCCTCCCCCACTCCACCTATGGAGCCAGAGTCAGAGCCAGCATGTACTAGAATCAGTGAGTGAGAGAGGGGCATCTCTAGAATGAGGGAGAGGCACCTCTAGGTCCTAGGCAGCTGACTAAGACCACCAAAGGCCTACCCCTGAGAGCAGCTAGACATGAAACCACAGCAGGCTGAAGAGCACAGATTGTGGGCTCCTGAAGGGAGATAGCACAGAGAAGGGCAGTGAACAGTAGAAGTTGCAGAGATTTGAGAGCTGGCCTTAGGCAAAATCCTTGTTCCTTAGCTCCATACACAGAGAACCTGCTCATCTCACTCAGATTTCTGACTGGAAAGGGAAGGAAAAACCACCATAGTGATGGCAAACAGTGACCAGGAACAACTTCTCAACACCAAGAAAAACAAGAAGAAGGGGTTGACCCTGGATAATTTTTATGGAGTAAAAATTCAGGGTACAGAAGAAATAGAAAAGGAAATACAAATGAATGCACCAAACCTTCCAAAAAGTGGAAATTGTCCACAAGCTCATGAAGAATTTAAATTGGAGCTTATCAAAAAAAGATGGAAGCCTTCTGGCAAGAAAAGTGGGTAATAATTCAAAAAGAAAATAACAGCTTAAAGGACAAGAACTCCCAATTGGAGAAATAGCTGGAAGCCACAAAAAGCAGGATAGACCAAACTGAAAAGGAAAATCAGTCTTTAAAGACCAGAATTAGGCAATTGGAAGCCAATAATCTTCCAAAACAGTAAGAATTAATAAAGCAAAGTCAAAAGACTGACAAAATAGAAGAAAACATAAAATATCTCACTAAGATGAGAGATCAGGGAAACCGATCATGAAGAGACAATTTGTGAATCATTGGTCTACCTGAAAATGGAGAAATAAACAGAAATCATGACATCATACTACAAGAAATTATCCAAGAAAACTGCCCTGATGTTCTTGAACAAGGGGGAAAAATAGACATTGAAAGAGTTCATAGAACACTCTCTACACTAAATCCTCAAAAGACAACCCCCAGGAACGTAATTGCCAAATTCAAGAGCTTCCAAGCTAAGGAGAAAATTTTATAAGAAGCCAAAAAGAGCCAATACAAATATCAAGGGGCACCAATCATTACACAAGATTTACACAAGGATTACACAAGATATGGCAGATCTAAAGTACCTCAAAGCTTGGGATATGATATTCAGAAAGGCAAGAGAATTGCATTTTCAACCAAGAATCACCTATTCATCAAAAATGACTATATACTTCCCGGGGAAAGCATGGACATTCAACAAAATAGAAGATTTCCAAGTATTTTTAAAGAAAAGACCAGAACTAAGTGGAAAGTTTGATATCCATACACAAAAATCAAGCGAAACATGAAAAGGTAAATAAGAAAGAGAGGGAAAAGGGGGAAAAATGTTTTTTTTTTAATTCAAACTTTCTTCTTTAAGGGATTCAATAAGATCAAATTATTTATATTAATATATGAGGGAAATGTTATTTGTAACTCTCAAAAATTATATTAATTATTATAATAATTAGAAGAATTATTCACAGGAAAAGATTGGGGTAATAAGTGGTATAAGATGATATGCAAAAAAAGAAAAAAGGAGGGGGTAATCGAAGATGGCACCAAGAGATACTTGAAGAAATAAGATAAATAGGATAATCTTTATCATACAAAGATACACACGGGAAGGGGAGGGGAAGAATACTCTTATAAGAAGGAGAGGAAGAGAGTGCTAATAGGTAATACTTAAACCTTACTGTCAGTGAAATCAGTTCTGAGAGGGAAGAGCATCTAGATCCATTGGGATATTGAATTCTATCTTACCCTACAGGGAAAGTGGAATGGGAAAACTAAGGGGGGTACAGAGGTGGGGAGCACCAAAAGGGAGGGAAAGAGAGAGGGTAGGGTACTTAACAGACCCTAGAAAAATAAGAAGGGAACAAAAAGGGAGAGGGAAGAAAGGGAAGCATATTAAGGGTGGGGATTAGGGGGACTGATTAAAAGTAAAACACTGGTTTAAAAGGATATAGAAACAGAAGAAATGACAGAACTAGGAGAGGATATCAAAATCCTGTGGAATACACAAGTAGCAATCATAACTTTGAACATGAATGGGATGAACTCACCCATAAAATGAAAACAAATAGGAGAGTGGATTAGAAACCAAAATCCTACCATATGTTGTCTACAAGAAACACATATGAGGCAGGTAGACACTCATAAGGTTAGAATTAAAGGTTGATACACAACCTATCGGGCCTCAACTCGGAGAAAGAAGGCAGGAGTTGCAATCATGATATCTGACAAAGCCAAAGTAAAAATAGGTCTGATTAAAAGGGATAGGGAAGGTTACTAAGGCAGTATAGACAATGAGAAAATATCAGTAATCAACATGTATGCTCCAAATGGTATAGCATACAAATTTCTAAAGGAGAAACTAGTGGAGTTGAAGGAAGAAATAGATACTAAAAATATACTAGTGGGAGACATGAACTTACCACTATAAAATTTAGATAAATCAAATTAAAAATAAATAAGAAAGAGGTAAGAGATGTGAACACAATCTTAGAAAAATTAGAGTTAATAGATATATGGAGAAAAATAAATAGGGACAAAAAGGAATACACCTTCTTTTCAGCAGCACATGGTACATTCACAAAGATTGACCATGTACTAGATCATAAAAACATGGCAAACAAATGCAGAAAAGCAGAAATATTAAACACAACCTTTTCAGATCATAATGCAATAAAATAATAATAAGTAAGGGTACATAGTGAGCCAAATAAAAAATTAATTGGAAATTAAATAATATGATTCTCCAAAATCAGTTAGTTAAAGAACAAATCAAAGAAACAATTAATAATTTCATTGAAGAAAATGATAATGATGAGACATCCTATTGGTCAATCTAATAAAAAAAGGAAAGAAGAAAACCAAATTAACAGTATCATAGATGAAAAGGGAGACCTCACCTCCAATGAAGAGGAAATTAAGGCAATCATTAAAAACTATTTTTGCCCAATTATATGGCAACAAATATGGCAATCTAGGTGATATGGATGAATATTTACAAAAATATAAATTGTCTAGACTAACAGAAGAAGAAATAGAATTCTTAAATAATCCTAAATCCGAAAAAGAATTTGAACAAGCCATCAAAGAACTGCCTAAGAAAACATCACCAGGGCTTGATGGATTCACAAGTGAATTCTATCAAACATTCAAAGAACAACTAATCCCAAATACTATACAATCTATCTGACATAATAAGCAAAGAGGGAGTTCTACCAAATTCATTTTACGACACAAATATGGTACTGATTCCAAAGCCATGCAGGTCAAAAACGGAGAAAGAAAACTATAGAAAAATCTCCTTAATGAACATAGATGCAAAAATCTTAAATAGAATACTAGCAAAAAGACTCCAGCAAGTCATCACGAGGGTTATTCATTATGATCAGGTGGGATTTATACCAGGAATGCAAGGATGGTTCAGTAGTAGAAAACCATCCACATAATTGACCATATCAATAAGCAAACCAACAAAAATCACATGATTATCTCAATAGATGCAGAAAAAGCCTTTAACAAAATATAATACTCTTTTCTATTGAAAACACTAGAAAGTATAGGAATAGAAGGTCCTTTCCTAAAAATAATAAACAGTTTTTATTTAAAACCATCAGCAAACATCATCTGCAATGGGGATAAACTAGATGCATTCCCAATAAGATCAAGAGTGAAACAAGGATGCCCATTATCACCTCTATTATTTAACATTGTACTAGAAACACTAGCAGTAGCAATTAGAGAAGAAAAAGAAATTTAAGGTATTAAAATTGGCAATGAGGAGGCCAAGCTATCCCTCTTTGCTGATGATATGATGGTCTACTTAAAGAATCCTAGAGAATCAAATAAAAAGCTAGTGGGAATAATCAACTTTAGCAAAGTTGCAAGATAAAAGATAAACCCACATAAGTCATCAGCATTTCTATATATCTCCAACATATCTCAGCAGCAAGAAGTAAAAAGAGAAATTCCATTTAAAATTACCTTAGGCAATATAAAATACTTAGGAATTTATCTGCTGAGACAAACACTGGAACTATGTGAACACAACTACAAAACACTTTCCACACAGTTAAAACAAGATCTAAATAATTGGAAAAACATTAACTCCTCATGGGTAGGATGAGCTAACATAATAAAAATGACCATCCTACCCAAACTTATTTACTTATTTAGTGCCAAACCTATTGAGGTAACAAAATTATTTTTTACTGAATTTGAAAAAAAAAACTATAACAAAGTTCATTTGGAAGGACAAAAGATCAAGGATATCCAGGGAAATAATGAAAAAAAATGTGAAAGAAGGTGGCCTTTCAGTCCCAGATCTCAAACTGTACTATAAAGCAGTGGTCATCAAAACAATTTGGTACTGGCTGAGAGACAGAAAGGAGGATCAGTGGAATAGTCTTGGGGTAAGTGACCTCAGCAAGACAGTCTATGATAAGCCCAGAGATACCAGCTTTTGGGACCAAAATCTACTATTTGATAAAAACTGCTGGGAAAATTGCAAGATAGCATGGGAGAGATTAGGTTTGCATCAACATCTCACACCCTACACCAAGATAAACTCAGAATGGGTAAATGACCTGAATATAAAGAAGGAAACTATAAGTAAGTTAGGTGAACACATAAAAGTATACATGTCAGATCTTTGGGAAAGGAAAGATTTTAAAACCAAGAAAAAGTTAGAAAAAAAAATCACAAAATTTAAATAAATAATTTTGACTACATCAAATTAAAAAGGTTTTGTACAAACAAAACCAATGCAACTAAAATTAGAAGGGAAGTAACAAATTGGAAAACAATCTTCATTACAAAAACCTCTGACAAAGGTCTAATTACTCAAATTTATAAAGAGCTAAATCAGTTGTACAAAAAATCAAGCCATTCTCCAATTGATTAATGTGCAAGGGATATGAATAGGCAATTTTCAGTCAAAGAAATCAAAACTATTAATAAGCACATTAAAAACTGTTCTAAATCTCTTATAATCAGAGAGATGCAAATCAAAACAACTCTGAGGTATCACCTCACACCTAGCAGATTAGCTAACATGGCAGCAAAGGAAAGTAATTAATACTGGAGGGGATGTGGCAAAGTTGGGACATTAATGCATTGCTGGTGGAGTTGTGAATTGATCCCATCATTCTGGAGGGCAATTTGGAACTATGCCTAAAGGGTGATAAAAGACTGTCTGCCCTTTGATCCAGCCATAGCACTGCTGGGTTTGTACCCCAAAGAGATAATAAGGAAAAAGACATGTACAAGAATATTCATAGCTGCGCACTTTGCAGTGGCAAAAAATTGGAAAATGAGAGGATGCCCTTCAATTGGGGAATGGCTGAACAAATTGTGGTATATGTTGGTGATGGAATACTATTGTGCTCAATGGAATAATGAACTGGAGGAATTCCATGGAAACTGGAATTACCTCCAGGAAGTGAGGCAGAGTGAGAGGAGCAGAACCAGGAGAACATTGTACACAGAGACTGATACACTGTGGTACAATTGAATGTAATAGACTTCTCCATTAGTGGCAATGCAGTGATCATGAACAACCCAAAGGGATCTATGAGAAAGAACACTATCCACATTCAGAGGAAGAACTGTGGGAGTAGAAACAAAGAAGAAAAACAACTGCTTGATTATATGGGTTGATGGGGATATGATTGGGGGTATAGACACTAAAGGAACATCCTAGTGCAAACATCAACAGCATGGAAATAGGTTCTGATCAAGGACACATGTAATACCTAATGGAATTGAGTGTTGTTATGGGAAGAATGGGGGGAGGGTAGGGAGGGGAAGAATATGATTCTGGTAACCAAGGAATAATGTTCTAAATTGACTAAATAAAAAAAAAAGAAAAGAAACAATGAACATGAACTTGGATAGACTTCAAGAAATAGAGGAGGATCAAAGGGCCAGGTGGGCTGTGGTCTGTGGGTGGAGGGAGGGTCACAGAGTCAGACAAAAAGGAACAATGGCAAATAGCCAAGGCTACAAGGAATGGTGGGAGGAATGCTGGTTCCAGGGGCAAAAAATCCAAGTTTAAGTCCCAGATCTGGATGAAAAGAGAATTACTCTGTTGTAGATGGCCAGAATTTGTCAGGGGAGGAGTAGCTAGCTATATGATGGCTTTTTGGATTTCTCAATTGAATTTGAGGGAATAGGGCACATTAAAGGCATCCAACAGGCCCTGCACATTCCCACTGGGACCCCCACCATATTAAAATACAATAGGGAAGTAACAGAATAAAGAAAAAGAAGTCAAAATGTAAAATATTACATTTAAAAACTAAATCCCTATAAATGGCCAACAAAGATTTTGGAGTTGGATGCTACTGGGCTATATAACTATATTCTAGCTATATGAATGGCTATAGATGACTCACTTTAAAAAGGGAGAGGTAGAATGACCTCAGGGATAGAGGGTTGACCTAGAAGTCATGAAGTTCTGGGTTTAAGTCCTGACATGTGCAGAATGTGTGACTGCTGGACGATTACTTAATCTCTTGGTACCCCCAGACAGCTCTACAAATGAGGTATAAAAACCATGCTAGGCGAAGAGATTTCTGTCCCCACAGTGAAGCAATTCAGGAATTCCCCACAGTGAAGCAATCAGAGGCCCAACTCCTCTACTTCTCCCTTCTGTATTATTATTAATTATTGATTTTAAAAATATTATTTAAAAGTTTTATAAACTTTTATTAATAATTCTAGTATTTAAAAGAATGTCATTCCAATCATTATTAAAATTCTTTCTTTTAGCAAGCAAGCTTTACTTAGATGTTGAAAGATACTAAAAGGGTTCTAGCATCCTTCACTTCTGGACTGACAGTGAAAAAAGCTCAGCAAATGATCAGAAAGGGAGATCATGCTGGCATAAAATTTGAAATAACATGAAATATGTTTTGTAAGTTAACATAATTGTAAATGTTATAAACTTTTTATGGGAAAGTGGAAACCCATAAAAAGGAGTATAACATTTCATAATAGAACCAGGGCAGAGAGATCACCATCATTGTGTAGCTGGATCATTATTTTTAGTTTAAAAAGAATACTTAACAATACAATTATGCCTACAGAATTCTTTGTAGAATTCAAAAATATTAAAAGGGATAAGAGAAAAGGTACTGAATTAAGAGTCAGTGATTTACAGGGGGGCAACTAGGTGGCTCAGCAGGTTGAGAGCCAGGCCTATGGAAAGAAAGTCCTGGATTCAAATCTGGCCTCAGACATATCTAGCTAAGTGACACTGACCAAGTCACTTAACCCCCATTACGTAGCACTTACTGCTCTTCTGCTTTGGACCCAATACACAGTATTAATTCCAAGATAGAAAGTACAAGTTTTCTAAAAAAAGTCAGTGACTTGGGTTTGGACATTGACTGTGTTTATTCTTACAAACTCTGTTTCCTTGGGCAAGTCATTTTTACCTCTCTTGGCTTTCATATTCCCATCTGTGAAATTATGACATATAGCTCTAAATCTATGATTCTACGATCCCATGAAAATAAAGACATTAGGTATATTGGAAGATAATATTTCTGAAGGAGAATATCTTGAATCTGTTTGAACAGAGATGACTCATAATTGTATAATTAGATAACTTGATTTAAACATGTAATGCTCTAAAATACTTAAGTACTGAGTATAGCATCTCTCAAAAGTATTTTTCAATGAAACGTATTAATGAAACATTGACTTTACATTTTTTCTGGTGCTACAAATCATGATAAACTGAAAGTCTGCTAATTCAAATATTTCTTCCAGGGCATTAATGCTATGAGATTCCTGTTTTCATTGAAACACTATTTACTTTCCATTCTCTTAGTTCTCATTCCCTTGGAGAGTTGATGGAATATTATAACCTTGGATCTGGCCTTGGGCTTTGGTCTTGTCCCACAGCAAGTATCAACAATGTATTATGGAAACAGCTAATAGAATTGCTTGTTTTATATTTGAAAAGTTTGTGGTTTCTTACTGAACTGCTGAGATTTAGTTCACAATGTACTCACTTTGCAATTGTTACAAAATGAAATGTCAGAATCTAAGACTGACTACTTGCCTTAAGGATCCAGACACTTTGCTCTTCCTTTCGAATGTTTGTGTAACTCATGCCAAGGGCCCCAAGTTCTATGATACTTGGCTTGATCATGGCAGTTGACCCCAGATATATTTCTCTTTGGCATGTTATAACTCCACCCAGAGTTCGCCAATGCAATTCTTATAAAACTTATGGAATATGGCTTGCATTTAGGTTTTCACATATATGGATAAAGGGATCCTTCGTCCCAAGTAAGGATTCAAGGAAATATTGAATATACCAGATGTAGGACAGCCTTTATTTTGCACCAGGTAAAAAGCAAAAGACTTGAGCCAAGAAAACACATGCAAAACATACAAAGAATTCTCCATAGCCCATAAATAATTCTTAGAGTTTTCTCTGGTGAGTATCACTTCCAAGTCAGTCAACAAACATTTATTTAGTGCTTATTATGTGCCATGCACTGTAAAAAACGTACTGCTTATTCTTAAGAAGAGACAGCTAGGTGGCAAAGTGAATCGAATATTGGGTCAGAATTATAGTCAGATAGATGTATCTTCCCAAGTTCAAATCTGGCTTCAGACACTTACTATCTGTGTGATCCTGGGCAAGTCACTTAATCCTCTTTGCCTCAGTTTCCTCATCTGTAAACTGAGATGAAGAAGGAAATAGCAAATCACTCTGCCAAGAAAATCCCAAATGGGGTCATGAAGTGTTGGACACAATTGAAAACAACTGAATAACAAAATTCTCAAAGAGTTCACGTCATAATGGGGGAGATGAGAGGCAAATAGATATGTATGGACACACATACACACATATATGTCTATGTCTAGATAAATTGACATAGGATAGATAGGTAGATAGATAGATAACGTGTGTGTGTGTGTGTGTGTGTGTGTGTGTGTGTGTGTGTGTGTTAATCTTAGAAGGAAGATAATAGTAGCAGAGGGGCAGAGGGAACCAAGAAAAACCTTTTATAGACAGTGGAATCTGATCTGAGCTTTAAAAAAAAGCCATGAAGGCTAGTGGTGGAAATAAAGAGGGAGAACATTTTCAGACACTGAGGATGGGCAGAGCAAGTGCACAGTCAAGAGATGGAGGGTTGTGTGTGAGAAAGAGCAAAGAGGCCAGTGTAGCTGAATCACAAAGAATTTGAGCTCAAGTGTAAGAAAACTGGAATGATAGAAATGGCTTAGGTTACAGAGAATTATAAAAGGTAAATGGAGGATTTATATTTGATCCTTAAAGTAATGGGAGCCACTGAAGTTTGTGGAGTAGGGCTGGGACCTGTCCTTTAGGAAAAATTGCATTGGCAGTAGGATGAATTGAAGTGGTGAGAGACTTGAAGCAAAGGGACCAACCAGAAAGCTATGCAATGATCATAGCCTAAACTTGAGTATAACTGTGAGTGAAGAGAATGGACATATTCAAGAGATGTTGTGAAGTTAGAAATGAGAAGTCTTGGCAACAGATGATATGAAGGGAATGTGAGTGAGGAGTCAAGGATGGCAGTGGGACACTCAACCTGGTTCTATTTTGGGATCCAATATAAGATGTCCAAGGTGTACTTGGTGATGTGAGACTAGAGGTCAAGAGAGATTAGTAGGCTGGTGACACTTGCAGAAAAGTTAAAACAGATGAGCAAAAGTCCAATATAGGAAGAAGACTTCTTTTAAAAGGGAAAAGAGGGGGCAGTTGAATAGCTCAGTGGATTGAGAGCCAGGCCTAGAGATGGGAGGTCCTAGGTTCAAATCTGGCCTCAGACACTTCCCAGCTATGTGACCCTGGGCAAGTCACTTGACCCCCATTGCCTAGCTCTTACCACTCTTCTGCCTTGGAGCCAATATACAGTATTGACTCCAAGACAGAAGGTAAGGGTTTTAATTAAAAAAAAAAAAGGAAAAGAAGTGGCTTCTCCCATCCTATCTATCCTATGAATCTGAGAGCCAATATGCTATTGGGCAAATCATGTCCTTTTCGGGTCTCAGTTTCCTCAGACATAAAATAAACAGGTAGGACTATTTAACCACTAAGATTTTTTTCCAGATCTAAATATATGATTCTAGCCCTAGTTCCTTAGAATAATTAGGAAATGATCTTAGCTCCCTGCAACAAGTTCCCAATGAATGAGCCCACAATCTCTAAGGGAGATCATTTCAAAGACTCTTGAGGCTCCATTCCATCTGTATCATTAATCCTCTGCATTGGCTTTGTTGCTAGAGTTTAAGCCGTAAATTTTGGGGGGAGGACTATATGGGAGGTTAGTGAGTTTCTGTCTTGGGGGATGGTATTAGGCTGGCAATTTTTTTTTGAAGAGTCACCTCAGTACAGGGTCCCAAAGCTTTGGAACAAACACTGACCAATCCAAAGCCAAGAATGTCTAAGCCCCTGGAAATGTATTAGTTCTAGGTATATGAGAGCAGAATGATGTAGTAGATAGCTAGGAAGACATGATTTCAGGTCTTGCCTCTGACACACACACTGGATATGTGATCCTTAATTAGCACTTAATTTCTCAGGGGTCTAATAGTGGGAAAACACATTTGGACTTAAGTAACAGGAAAGGTAGTAACCTATGCTGGTAAAGGGAATTTCCTTATTGGGAGTTCCTTATATCAATGAAACCAAGGGTCTAATGATTTTCCCTTTTCCTTGGTCATGACTACATCATACATGCATCCTAAATGTCTCTCCCCACCCTTTTAAGGGTTGAGATATAGGGCAAAGAGAGATGGTATATGGAGGTTCAGGAATAAGGTTAAGTTCTGGATTCAAGAATTCAGTCAAAATTCAAGAGTAAGAATAAAATGAAAATGTTACTTCCAGAAAGTGAACAGAAAGCAAAAACATGAAAAACTTAATTCATATATTTACATATTGGCCTTCATGATGATATCCTATATGGGGCTGGGACATTAGTAGATGAGATCTATTATGTAGATATGAAAAGTAAGTTAAATATTTTTTTTGTGATTTAATTTGTGTAATAGCTTCTTTTTCTTTATATATGGAAAGCTTGTTTTGTCTGGATTTGTAAACATTAGGAATAATAATAAAAAATTCAAGAGCACAAATAAATCAAAGATCAGTTTGAAAGAGTAAAACAAGAACTCAAGAAGTCCATGGAGAGTTATCAGGATCAAGACAAGTGCCATGCAGTAGGTCAAAGGACAGATAAGTTAGCTGAAGTCAGGTCACATATATAACATGGGCCAGGTAGATAAAAGAACTAAGATTACTACAGGGTAAAAGTGAGGCAGAAGGTCTTGGAAAGCATCTTAGGAGTTATACAGGCTAAGGCAAAACAGTTTGAGGATAGACGTGAGGCACTAGCAACCAAGGGGAACTTAGATTCTCAGGAAAAGTTCTATCTCATCCAGATTTTTAGTTGTTTCCTAAAAAGGCAGGAACCAACTCTAAAGGTCAGGAAGTCCAGAGCTTCCAAGTCAGGACCCATATAGGTCTAAAGAGTTGTTTGCATGTGTGTGTTTATGTAAAGAAAAAGAGATGGCAAAGAGCAGATTTTAGCAATGGCAGTCAGTATTAGGGAGAAATCATTCTGATCTTGTGAGTGAAAATGGTGTTCAAGTCTATTAAAATACCATGGAGAAATTCTTTCATATCTCTTTTAAATTTTTATATTTTCCTAAACTGGGTTTTTTTCATGTTACATACATATCAAACCAGAATAAGACAAGTGGTTACTTTAACCAAGTAAGTCTGAGATAGAGGGAGTAATAAAAGGAACATTTTGTGTTGATGAAATTCATTGTCTGAATTTAACTTTAAATTAACTTTAAAAGGGGTTAGACTCAGTATGCTTGGTTCTAGAGAGCAGAACTAGGGATAATAGATAGAAATTCCTTAGAAGCAACTCTTGTCTAGATAGAAATGTTCTTCGATAGAACAGGCAGAGATTCCCAGTCTGTTATTTTGTAGACTGAACTCATGAATGAATCACTGCTGAAAGTCACCTGATTGGCTGCTGAAAGACTATCTGCACATGCTCTCTGTGTGGGGGGAGGAAAGACCTATTGCAGAAAGAAAAACTTCCTAACAAACAGAGATGTCCAAGACGGAAATGTTTGTTTCAGGTGTGCTCATGTACTGGCAGTCTTCAGGCAGAATTTGATTGATTATTTACCAGAGATATTGTCAAGAAAATTGCTATTTTAGATGGGTTTGAATACCCTCTGGGGTCCATTCCATCTTGAAGATCCAGTGGTTCTACCCATGCTTGGTTGTTTTAATAGAGTTCTATTTTTTGTTCGAAAAAAATACATACATACAAACATATATATATATATATATATATATATATATATATGTAAAAGAAGAAATCTACTAATCTCCCTTTAGGTTAAGCATATCTATAGGACGTCCAGATGCTCAGACCTTGAGGCATTGACTAAAGTTTTGAATTTAAATCTATACAATATTAGTCCAAATCAGAAGCCTTGAGACCTTGGAACAATCTTCCATATTCATTCTATGATGATGACTAACTGAGCCATAAGAAATCACAAAACCCAAACCCAACAGCAACAACATAAAACACAAATGGCAATTACTATCCCTGAAGGAGAAATAAAGGGATTCAGTTTGAGAGCTTTCTGCTAGGTTCTCCATTTTTACTGCCACTGCAAGCAACTGAGAGGCAACAGGATGTAGCAGAAAGAGCACTGGAGTCAAAGAATCTTTATTTCCTCCTGTTCCTCTTTCTCCTTCTTTTGCTGTTCTCTTATTATCTACTTCTTTTCTTTCTTTCTTTCTTTCTTTCTTTCTTTCTTTCTTTCTTTCTTTCTTTCTTTCTTTCTTTCTTTCTTTCTTTCTTTCTTTCTTTCTTTCTTTCTTTCTTTCTTTCTTTCTTTCTTTCTTTCTTTCTTTCTTTCTTTCTTTCTTTCTTTCTTTCTTTCTTTCTTTCTTTCTTCCTTCCTTCCTTCCTTCCTTCCTTCCTTCCTTCCTTCCTTCCTTCCTTCCTTCCTTCCTTCCTTCCTTCCTTCCTTTCTTTCTTTCTTTCTTTCTTTCTTTCTTTCTTTCTTTCTTTCTTTCTTTCTTTCTTTCTTTCTTTCTTTCTTTCTTTCTTCTCTAAGTCATAAGGACAAAGGCTAGGCAAATGGGGTTAAGTGACTTGCCCAGGGTCACAAAGCCAGGAAGTGTCTGAGGTCAGATATGAACCCAGATTCTTTCAACTCCAGGTCTGGTCCTCTATTCAGTGTGCCACCTATGTGACCCTCTTCTCCCTTTTCATAACTTTCTTGAGCCTCAGTTTCCTCATCTATAAATGGGTACAACCTGTCTTGCCTATCTTACTGGATGGATAAAAAGATCAATTAATTTCAGTGGTTCCCTGTAACCTTCAGCATTAATGATCAAGTCCTCTTTTTGGCATTCAAAGCCCTTTATAACCTGGCTCCCTTTCTACCTTTCAAGTCTTCTTATACTTTAAACTTTGATGCATGTTGTTCAATCCAGTGATACTCCCCTCTTTATTGTGCCATGAACAAGACACTCCATCTCCTGATTCCCAACATTTTCTTCAATTATCCTTCATACATGGATTGCTCACCTTCTAAAAATCTACCTCTTGGCTTCCTTTGAGTATCAGCTAAAATATCATCCATTATAGGAAACCTTTCCCTATCTTCCCTAATATCATTGTCTTCCCTCTGAGACTTCCTCCAACTGATCCTGTCTGTATCTTGTTTGTATATAGTTGCTTAGATGTCTTTCCCATTAGATTGTGAGCTCCTTGAGAGAAGAAACATTTTTTTTGTCTTTATATCTTCAGGGCTTATTACATGGTATGCTTAATTGATTTGACTTGACCTTGTCCTTCTTGGGCTTCTAGAACATACACATTAGCTTATGCTGGCTTCCTAAACAGGGAACATGGAACCACTCCCAAAGATAGAGAGATTCTGAACTCTATGGTTCCTTCTACTTCTAGGCCTATTGGTCTATTCTCTTCCTAACCTGTCCTAGCACTAATTGCTAGACTAAAGGGAAATGGTGAAGTTCTTTGAGATCTGAACATGTCAGGATCAAAGAATGAACTAGAGATGTTCAGATAGGAGAAGAGAAGACAATGTTTTTGGAGAAGAGGCCAGACATGAAAAACCATCTTGTGGAAGAGGTATCAATAAGATTTCCCCTCTTTGACTCCAGAGATGATCATCCTATCATCTCATGATCCTTCTTCCCCATAAATGGTCACAATCCTACTGCTCAGATAGTTTCGCTTTTGCATTTCTGCTTCTGCTAAACTCATGGACCTCCATGAGGTCACATAAAAAATAGTTGGCAGAGTCAGAATTTGAACAACTTCTTATTCCAAATTCAGTGTTTCTCACCCAGTTAGTTGCCTGGACACTTGAACTGAGATGTGTACTTCCACCTTTTGCTACCTTTTTCTTCCTACATATATATGTTAATGTCCCAGACTCCGAAACCTGCATTGTTGATTTGGATGTCTCTCACTTGCTTACTCCCCTCTGCTAAATAACTGCAGAAAAATCTGGTCAATTTGAAAAGATAGCATCACAGGTTTATAGATTTCAAGCTGAGATAACTGAGGATCAGGAAGCAAAGTCACATGGTATCAGAAACAGAATTTGAACCCAGGCCCCCTGACTCTATCTCTATAGCCAGTGTTCATTCTCTCTCTCTTTCCCTCTCTCTGTCTCTCTCTCTCTCTGTCTCTCTCTCTCTCTCTCTTTCTCTCTCTCCCTCCTTCTCTCCTTCCCTCCCTCCCTTACTTTCTTCCTTCCCCCTTTCTTTCCATCTTAGAATCAATACTCTCTATTGATTCCAAGGCATAAGACAAGTAAGGGCTAGGCAATGGAGATGAAATGACTTGTCTGGGGTCACAGAGATAGGAAATGTCTGGGGCCAGATTTGAAACCAAGACTTCCTATGTTCAGTTCTGGTTCTCTATCCACTGGGTCACCTAGTTGTCTCCTAGTGTCCTTTCTCTAGCATCAATAATTTTCTAATTTGGACTTTCCACTCCCATTTGGACTAATGGTACCTTTGTACCTCAAACAATAACAAATGATAGCTTGGATAGATTATCTTCAATGTCCTTTTCCTTTCCTCTCCTTCCTAATGTATCCTAGAGTTTATTATTAGATTAGAGGGAGGTAGGCATTATTGTTGCTTCCATTTTTCCAAATGAGGCAAACAGGATTAAGTGACTCACCCTGTCATTTAGCTAGTACTTATCTAAGACTGGATTTGAACTCAGGAGGAGAAGTCTAGACCCATCATTCTATCCACTGTACCACCTAGCTACTCTTTAATTGACTTTAAAAAATGCCCTTACCTTCCATCCTAGAATCAATTTTGTTTTTGTTTGTTTGTTTTTTGTTCCAAGGCAGATGAGTGATAAGGGCTAGACAATGGTGGTTAAATGACTTGCCCAGGGTCACAAAACTAGGAATTATCTGAGGTCAGATTTGAACCTAGGACCTCTCATCTCCAGGACTGGCCTCTATTTACTGAGCCACTTGGGTGCATTGTAATTGAGTTTTTCATGACCAGGCTTTACTTTGAGTCTTCCTTACTATTTTTGCTGTCAGCTCTGGATCCTCTTAAAATGGGCTTTTTCTCTTAACACAAGGGCTCTTAATTCTTTTTGTATCATGGGTACCTTTGGAAGTCTAGTGAAGCCAATGGATTCCTTCTTGAAATAATGTTTTTAAAGGTTTAAAATGAAATACATAGAAGCACCAAGGAAATTGATTATATTGAAAGTTACCAATATATTATGATATAATGTAATATAAAATATACTGCAATACATATGTTTATTATATTATATATTTAATTATATCTAATATGGTTATATAGTTTAATTTTTATATTATGTATAATTATGTCATATATTACATATATTATTTTATATTATATATAATTGTTATATATTTTAATTACTATAGGTAATAGATATAATTATATATATATATATATATATATATATATATATATATATATATATATTGTTTTCAGGCTCCAGGTTAAGAGTCCTAGGCAAAGGATGGTACAGTGTAAAAATGGAGACTTGAATCCAGGACTTCAATCCCCAGAAGTCCTTGCTCCACTTCCCCAGAATTCTTTGTAATATCACTGAATTCTCACCTGGGTTGAGATCGAGATGGGGTATTTAACCTGATTGGAAAGGCTTTTGGGTTCTCTTTTCTTTCCTGTTTCTGCTTGCAAGCAGACGCGGCTCTTTTCATAATGTAGGTGAGGTTGTGTCTAGGCCTCTCTGGGCCTAGACATGTGCTTTCTTATTCTGTAATTTTCTTTAATCCTTAACCTTTAATAAACCTCTAAAAATATAATACTCCTTGCAGAGAGAAACTAAATTTCTACCTCTATCAGCTTCCCTTAAAATTTTAACTGTTACAACAGTGGATAGAGCACCAGACCTGTAGTCCAGAGGACTTGGGTTCAAATGTAACCTCAGACACTTCCCAGGTGTGTTACTTTGAGCAAGTCACTTAATTCCATTTGCCTAGCTTTTGCTACTCTTCAGTTTTAGAGAGATATGAAGACAGAAGGGTTTAAAAAAATAAAAACTAAAAGCTCAGGCAAAGGACAAACTGCTTTCCCCATCCCCAGGCTGGACTGACATCTCTGAATGACTTGGCACAAAAAGCTGTACAAGGCACTCAAGAAATCCATGTGTAGGTGGGAAGCTGGAAAGAAATAGAAATCTGACCCAGCATGTGGAGTCTACCAGTCCCTCTCTGAATATTCAGTGACGATAGAGGGAATTTTTCTAGAAATCTTTTCATTGTGGCTCACATGGAAACAACAGGATGGCCCTGGGAAATCCACTCTGACCCTCCCAACTGCTGGGGCAGCTTTTCTGACTGCTGACGCTGCAGCTACATTGTCATTGGACTGGAATTCACGTAGGAATATATTTGAGGGAACCGAACTGGCTTGGTTGGAAAACTCTTCTGCTCTTTCAACAAGCATTTATTTAGGCATCTACTCTGTATTATTCACCATGCTCAGTACCAGGCACCCAAAGGCAAAACCTGGAAAAATTACATGGCCAGAGTGTTTGAAGATTAGTCTAAAAAAGTCTAAAAAAAAAATAGTCTAAAAGAATCAGTGGGGCCTGATGAGATCCATGCTTTTAGATAGAAGAACATTAAATGTGAGTATATTGAAGTTTTCCAGTTTTATTGAAAGGCAATGTGGCTAAGTGGATAGGGTCTTGGACAAAGAATAAAAACACTTAAGTTCAAATCCTGCCTCTGATACCTTACTGGTTGTGTGACCTGGGGCAAGTCACTTAGCCTAAGGCTCCCTTTCCTTATCTATAAGATAGAAATAATACTATTTAAAGTAAAAAATTATTGTTAGCATCAAATGAGGTAATATAAAGTAGGGAAAGTACTTTGAAAAAATTTGAGCACCATATGGTTTTTGTTATTATTATTGTTCATCTGTGAATTGTTCATCAATCATAAGACTTGGATTCAAATTCTGAACACAAATAAGTCATGTAAATTCTCTGAATCTCTCAATTTCTTCATTTGTTGTCCTCATGAGACTGTTGGGAATAAATCATTTTTTTCAGCTTCAAAGAGCTCTAAAAATGGGAGCTCTTCTCATTAGAATCATTATAACAATATAATTATTTTAAAAAGAACCAGAAGAAAGAATCTAGCATTCTTTGGCAGAATTATAGAAAGGCATAGAAAAAAAAACTACACAGCATGAATGGGAAGGGATAAATGGACTGTGATCTATATTGTTGTTGTTCAGTCATTTTTTTTTTCAGTCTTGTGTGACTCTTTGTGACCCATTTGGTATTTTCTGGGCAAAGATCCTGGAGTGGATTGACATTTCCTTCTTTAATTCATTTTACAGATCAGGAAACAACTCATTCTGAGGCTAGAAGATGTTGGTTCAATTTTGCTTCAAGGGGGGGGGGCAGCCAGGTGGTTCAGTGGATAGGGAGCCATGAAGATGGGAGGTCCTGGGTTCAAATCTAGCCTCAGATACTTCCTAACTATGTGACCCTGGGCAAGTCACTTAATCTCCATTACCTAGCCCTTACTGTCATTTTGCCTTAGAACCAATACACAGTATTGATTCTAAGAGGGAAGGGAAGGGAAGGATTTTTTTTAATATAGTCTGGTACTTACTGGTTAACTTGGGTAAGTCACTTAAATACTATGTGCTTCAAGTAATGCCTTAGGACTTATCTATAAAGTCATAGAATGTGATTTGGGTTGATGGAGATATGTTTCTCCTGTTGCTGGTCTTTACGTTATTTTCATGCCCATCAACTAATAGGAAATAATGCCTGAATGGGTCGCTCAGGAGATTCTTGGGAGACACATCAGGCATTCTTTCTTTTTTATAGATGATGACATGTCTAAGATAGGCAAAGAGAAGATTGGCTCAATGCAGCTTGACTAGTTGAACATGCTGCCAAGGAAGCTAAGCGCATACGTTTGGTCCCCTGTTATACCAGTTAATTTCATTCTGTTCTATATCCAGGATTGCATTCATGTCTCTTGCCAGGCATCTTATAAATAAACTATTAATTAGTCAAGAGGGAAATTAAGGGAGTGGGGACAGTTGAGGAAGAAACCCCCTCAACATTCATTTACAACACAGCACATTTGTCTAGAATCCACATGAATAGGGGAGGCTAGGTAGCTTACAAGGGCACTTACATGGCTCAGTGGATGATAGATCACCATGCCTGGAGCTAGGAGGATCTTGGTTCAAGTCTGGCCCCAGACACATCCTAGCAGTGCGACCCTGGATAAATCACTTAACTTCATTTGCCTAGCCCTTGCCCTTCTGTATCAGAGTTGTTACTAAGATAGCAAGTAAGGGTTAAAAAAAGAAAGAATCCACATGAGCATCTGAACTTTCTCAACCTCAGTTTGTTTGTTTTTTTTCCCCCTCTGCCTCTGATACTTTCTATTTATTTGTTTGTTTGTTTATTTATCTTTATTTAGAATATTTTTCCATGGTTACATGATTCATGATCCCCCATACCTCTGCTCTTTCCTCCCCCCTCCTGAAGTTGACAAGCAGCCCCACTGGGTTATACATGTATCATTGTTCAAAACCTATTTCCATGTTACAGTTTCCTTATTTTTAATAGGAATAATAGTAAAGCCTACTTCATATGATGTTTGGGGAACATCAAATGAGATTTTATACACATCCATTTGCTTTGAAAGTGCTAAACAAATGTAAAGAACACTGATTTTGAAATTGAGGTATCTGAGTTTAATGCTTACTAATGCTGACTAATTCTGTGACTTTGGGCATGTACCTTGGTCTTCTTGGTCCTCAGTTTTCTCATATGTAAAATAATGGGGGGAGAATGGACTGAGTGGCCTCTAGGGTCCTTCCAGGTATAGATTAATGATCCTACCATCTATGTTAGCTATTATTGTCATTGTTGTTATGCTCCCAGCACAGACAAATAATTCTCCAAAAACAAGAAGTTGTGAAGGAGCTAATCACTTCCCCAGGGATAGATTCTCCATAGTACAATATTCTCCTTTGAGAGAATGGAAAAGCCTCTCAGATCCCCAAAGATAGACAACTCACACAAATAATTAAGCAGAAAATGGATCCTCACTTAAAAGGTTCTCTCAATTTCAGGTTAACAGTGATTAGAACACCTGCCCAATGTTGTTAAAAAGTCATTTTAATTGTGACCAACTCTTCCTTAACCCATTTGGGATTTTCTTAGCAAATATGCCAGTGACTTACCATTTCTTTCTCCAGATCATTTCACAGATTAAGATATTGAGGTAAACAGGGTAAATGACTTGCCCAGGGTCACATAGCTATCAAGTGTCCAAGGCTGGATTTGAACTTGTCTTTCTCACTCCAGGTCTAGCACTGTACCTACTACAAGAGTGACAGCAAACCTTTTAGAGACAGAGTGCCCAAACTGCATCATCCTGCTGCATGTGAGTCACCCCCTTAACCCAGACAGGAGAAGTAGGAAATGTTCCCACTGGACTGCTGGGCAGAGGGACAGGTGAAGTAAGAAATGTCCTCAGGTGTGATGGAGAGGGGTAGGGGAGCAGCCCCCTTTGGCATGTGTGCTGTTGGTTTGCCAACGTGGCACTATACCATTTAACTGCCCTACCTGCTCAATACACAGTGCTTATATAAAGGGATAGGGATTGAAGTGAACTGATGATATTGGTAATTCCATGAAGAATAAGCTCTTTACCAAAGCAGGACAGCACCTTCTTTGCAACTTCTTGTCAGAGTTATATTATATAACACACTGAGAATTTAAGCAATTTGTCCAGAGTTGGCCAGTAAGTATCAAGAGACAAGTCTAAAACCCAGTTCTTCCTGGTTCTGAGCCTATATTATAAAGGCTTTTGGTGCCTATATCCACTTATAAAACAACAGCAAATCTGAGAAGCATATGGATGAAAAAGAGAATAGAAAGGGACTCAGAGTAATGAGATGTTATTGTTATTACCTTGTTAAGTTAAATATGTATATATGTTCATTTTAGCAAATTGTAAAAAGTCCAGGGTTTGTGATTTTATTCCTCATATTATACATTTGTTTAGTTGTTTTGGGTTAGATTATCTTTGCTTAGAATGGCTTTTTTAAAGCTCAATATTCAGACGGAAAAGCTCATTCTGGCATGCCAGGATAAGTGACCTTTAATCAATCCATCTGTAGGGGAAATTTGCATCCCCACTGTCTTTTATTCTCTGATTGGTAATAGGCTGAAAGGGAAAGAAATAGAGGATAAAAGTGCCAGGATTTGTGAGAAGGTGATATTCTGCCTGTCTTTACAGCCTTCTTCTCTCTTCATAGCTCTATGGTCACCTGATTGAAGGGCAGCCCAGGGATTAGGCTGCCAGCGGGTGACTCCATTCAGGGTCCTCCTGCTCCAGGTTGCATTTTCCCTGGCACATTTGGCACAAACACTTGGGCATAGGAGAGCAGACATCCCTTCTGGGAGAGCTCCAATTAGTCACATTCCAGCAATTGTACTTAGCACTCACACAGGGTTTGCTATTTTTGCTACAAATCATAAAGAAAGATAATTTCATTGACAGTTTCCCCATTGAATCAATAAATGAGGAGACATCATGGTGTACTGGCAAGAGCATTCTATCAGGAGTCATAAAGTCTGGGCTCAAGTCCTAGGACTGCAATTTACCACTTGTGACCTCAGACAAGGTGCTTCACCTTCCTGAGCCTCAGTTTCCCTCTCTGTAAAATGTGGTGGGTGGCCGAGATCTCTAAGATTCCCTCTAGCTTAGAGATGTACTATGAAGAACTGATCAATGGCTGCTGTTTTTTAGTCACTGATCTATCTGTGCCAACAAAGAGAGATGAGAAATGATCTACATCCTCAAGAGGTTTACAATCTGGGGCAAGAAACAAAGTTAACACACTGAAAATTAGGAGAGTATATAATGGCCTAAATTCAAAGTCTTAGTCTGGTTCTATCTTACCTTCCTACCTTTATCTTATATACTCTGTCTTTGGAAATGGTGAGATCAAAGAGATCTTCCATTAAATTATAAAGGGTTTTAAGAAGTAGACATGTCCTCTTCTCTCCTCAGCCTAGCCTTCCAACACTGCTTCTCATTTGCAGGACTTCTGTCACCATACTTCATCTTCTCACTCAGTAGCTCAGGAAGCCTTAGAATACATTTCAGTTCCTGAGGCTTTCTCCTCTTGAAACATCCCTCAGCCCCTCCAGGCAGGTACCTTCTCCCACTGGTAAGTTTCTCCTTAGGCTGCCATTTGGGAGATGGGCCCAGTCTAGCCAAGCTTCATTCTTCTCTTGAATTGGTTTCAGGTTCTCAGGACTTTGTCATCATGCCACTATACTGGTCATACTCCACTCCTTACTTTTCATCCCCTCTTTGTATGTTGTCTTTTCCCTAGTACAATGTAAGCTTCTTGAAGTCAAGGACTGTTTTCTCTTTGTATTTGTATCTCCAGCTCTTAGCACAATGTTGACACACAGTAAAAATACTTAATCCTTCCTTCCTTCCTTCCTTCCTTCCTTCCTTCCTTCCTTCCTTCCTTCCTTCCTTCCTTCCTTCCTTCCTTCCTTCCTTCCTTCCTTCCTTCCTTCCTTCCTTCCTTCCTTCCTCCCTCTCTCCCTTCCTCCCTCCCTCCCTTCCTTCCTTCCTCCCTTCCTCCCTTCCTTCCTTCCTCCCTCCCTCCCTCCCTCCCTCCCTTCCTTCCTTCCTTCCTTCCTTCCTTCCTTCCTTCCTTCCTTCCTTCCTTCCTTCCTTCCTTCCTTCCTTCCTTCCTTCCTTCCTTCCTTCCTTCCTTCCTTCCTTCCTTCCTTCCTTCCTTCCTTCCTTCCTTCCTTCCTTCCTCCCTTCCTCCCTTCCTTCCTCCCTTCCTCCCTTACTTCCTTCCTCTCTTACTTCCTTCCTCCCTCCCTTCCTCCCTCCCTTCCTTCCTTCCTTCCTTCCTTCCTTCCTTCCTTTCTTCCTTCCTTTTTTCTGTCTCTTACTGTCTCTCCTTCCTTCTTCCCCTAAAAGGGATTTTCTTCCTGCTCAAATTTCTAATAGCATGTTGCATGGACCTTTGTCTAACTTTTTCTTATATCATCTGAACATAGCAAAGGCAGTGTGGCATCATATTGAGAGAGCTAAGAACACCTGGGCTTAAGTCCTGCCTCCGACACATACTGTGTGTGTTATATTGAGCAAATCACAGCCTTAGTGCCCTAGACAGCTCTGCAACTTCCTAGTTACAGAGAATGTGTTGACCTTGTTAGAGGGAGTTTCCTCACAAGAGAGAATCCCATGTCAATAAAATTCCAGGTCTAGTCCTTATCCCTGTCCATGTAAATAGATCTCCCTCCACCCTACCCCCAATGCAATTATAAACTCCTCAAAAGCATAGCCTATACCACACATATCCTTTTACCACAGAGATTGCACATAGGGTAATAGGATTTAGAAATGGAAGGGACTATAGAGGTCATTAATGTCCATTATTGTATAGTGGAAAGAACTGAGATCTATAGAGGTGATATGGCCCAGATTACACAAGTTGATTTTCCTTCCTTCATTCCTTCCTTTGTTCCTTCGTTCCTTCTTCCTTCCTTCCTTGCTTCCTTCCTTCTTTCCTTTCTTCCTTCCTTTATTTTTTCCTCCTTTCTTTTCTTTACTTTTACCTGTCTGAATATCAGTTTTAAGAAAGAACAGTGGTAAGGGCTAGCCTGTGATGGCAAACCTATGTCACATGTGCCGAAAAGGGAATTCAGAGTCCTCTCTGTGGGCACACCTGGTAGTCAATATGAAGCTACTGTAGATATTCTTGAGTAGCAAAAATGACAAAGTGATGTTTTCAGAAGATTAGTCTGGTAATAGCTTATAGGTGGACTAAACCAGAGATAAATATCAAACTCAAGCCACTGACAAAACTGCCAGAGTAGCATATTAAAACATAATTGGGGTGGGGAGAGGATAGTTAGGTGGCTCAGCATATAGATAACTGGGTCTGGAGACAGGAAGTCCTGCATTCAAATTTGACTCTATACACTTCCTAGCTATGTAGAAAATCTGGGCAAATCACTATAAACCTCATTGCTTAGCTCTTATAACTCTTCTACCTTAGAACCAACACATATATTGATTCCAAGATGGAAGGTAAGGGTTTAAAAAAATGTAATTAGGAAATGGTTAACAAAATAAACAAAAATACAATAAAACATAGATAATGTTAATTTGTGGTTTTCTAAGTCAAACTGAAATAGGAAGGGATATATTTTTATTTGAGTTTGTCACCTCTGGATTGGACTCTTCTGCTTGGTCCTGAAAGCAGAACTTGGATAGAATTTACAGAGGCAAAATGACACTCAATGTAAAACTTCCTGTCAATTAGAGTTATCCACAAGTAGACTAGGCTGCCTAGGGAAGCAAAGGTTTCCCATTGCCAAGGGTTTCAAGTAAAGTCTAGGTGACCATTACTAAGTATGCTCTAAAGAAGGACCTTTTTTAGATACATTTTGGAGTAGAGAGCTTTTAGGCTCCCTTCCATTTTGTAACTATGATTTTGTGATCTATAATTCAAGAAAAAAGACTCTAGAGTCAGTGACACCATCTAGAAGATTGTTGTAGTAATCCAAATATAAGGGAATAGGGACCCAGAGACGACAGGGGCAATTATTCCAATTTTTCTAGTCTGCAACAATATGAGTTTATAATTGTTAGAGCTGAAAGAGACTTACTAGTTCATATAGAATGGGGTTTTTTACCCCCTGCCCCAAAGAGTTATGAATAGATTTCAGGGGTCTGTGACTATGGAAGGGAAAAAAATTGATTTTCACTAATCATTCATTGAAAATGTGCATTTCTTGCAATTATAAAATTTAAAAGCAACAAATATTATTCTAAAAAAGGGATCCTTACCAAATGGTCACAGAGGAGAAAACTAGGGCTCAGAATGTTGAGTAACTTGCCCAAGGTTATAACTTAGTGGAAATACTTCAGGACCATAACCTAGGAATCATGCTGTATTCCTTACTATTTCTCACCCTCAATATTCAATCTCTTGCCAAAGCCTATTGATTTTACCTTTGTAACATCTCTCCATTATATCTCTTTCTCATCACCTCATGGTGATTGCAATGGCCTGTTGGTAGATCTTCCTGCCTCAAGTATCTCCCCACTCCAATTCATTCTACATGCAGCCACAAAAGTTCTTTTCCTAAACTGTTGGCCCAATCACATCACCCCTGTATTAAAAAATAAAACTCCGATGGCTTCCTATTGCTTCCAGAAACAATTACAAAATGTACTTCTTGTCATTCAAAGCCCTCCATAACTGAGCCCATCCGTAACTTGACAGACTTCTTACACTCTCCTCCCCAAATATATTCTTCAATCCTCTAACATTGACCTCCTGGCTGTTCCCTGAATAAGACATTCCATTTTTTCAGGTCTAGAAATTCTGACTGTTCCCTATGCCTGGAACACTCTTTGTCCTCCACTCTGACTACAGACCTCCCTGGCTTCCTTTAAGTCCAAACTAAAATCCCAATTCTACAAGAAGTTTTTCTCAATCCATCTTTTTTTTTCTTTTTTTTTTTTTAATATATTTTATTTGATCATTTCCAAGCATTATTCGTTAAAGACATAGATCATTTTCTTTTCCTCCCCCCACCCCCCATAGCCGACGCGTAAGTCCACTGGGCATTAGATGTTTTCTTGATTTGAACCCATTGCTTTGTTGTTAGTATTTGCATTAGAGTGTTCATTTAAAGTCTATCCTCTGTCATGTCCCCTCAACCTCTGTATTCAGGCAGTTGCTTTTTCTCGGTGTTTCCACTCCCATAGTTTATCCTTTGCTTATGAATGGTGTTTTTTTTTCTCCTGGATCCCTGAAAGTTGTTCAGGGACATTACACCGCCCCTAATGTAGAAGTCCATTACGTTCGATTATACCACAGTGTATTAGTCTCTGTGTACAATGTTCTCCTGGTTCTGCTCCTCTCGCTCTGCATCACTTCCTGGAGGTTGTTCCAGTCTCCATGGAACTTCTCCACTTTATTATTCCTTTGAGCACAATAGTATTCCATCACCAACATATACCACAGTTTGTTCAGCCATTCCCCAATTGATGGGCATCCCCTCGTTTTCCAGTTTTGGGCCACCACAAAGAGCGCAGCTATGAATATTTTTGTACAAGTCTTTGTGTCCATTATCTCTTTGGGGTACAGACCCAGCAGTGCTATGGCTGGGTCAAAGGGTAGATATTCTTTTGTCGCCCTTTGGGCATAGTTCCAAATTGCCCTCCAGAATGGTTGGATCAGTTCACAGCTCCACCAGCAATGAATTAATGTCCCTACTTTGCCACATCCCCTCCAGCATTCATTACTTTCCTTTGCTGTTATGTTAGCCAATCTGCTAGGTGTGAGGTGATACCTCAGAGTTGTTTTGATTTGCATCTCTCTGATTATAAGAGATGTAGAACACTTCTTCATGTGCTTGTTAATAGTTTTGATTTCTTTATCTGAGAACTGCCTATCCATTTCCCTTGCCCATTTATCAATTGGAGAATGGCTTGATTTTTTGTACAATTGATTTAGCTCATTATAAATATGAGTAATTAAACCTTTGTCAGAGGTTTCTATGAAGATTTTTTCCCAATTTGTTGTTTTCCTTCTGATTTTAGTTATATTGGTTTTGTTTGTACAAAAGCTTTTTAGTTTGATGTAGTCAAAATTATTTATTTTACATTTTGTGATTCTTTCTATATCTTGCTTGGTTTTAAAGCCTTTCCCCTCCCAAAGGTCTGACATGTATACTATTCTGTGTTTACCCAATTTACTTATGGTTTCCTTCTTTATGTTTAAGTCACTCACCCATTTTGAATTTATCTTGGTGTAGGGTGTGAGGTGTTGATCTATTCCTAGTCTCTCCCACACTGTCTTCCAATTTTCCCAGCAGTTTTTATCGAATAGTGGATTTTTGTCCCAAAAGCTGGGATCTTTGGGTTTATCGTATACTGTCTTGCTGAGGTCGTTTTCCCCCAGTCCATTCCACTGATCTTCCTTTCTGTTTCTTAGCCAGTACCAAATTGTTTTGATGACTGCTGCTTTGTAATATAGCTTGAGGTCTGGGACTGCAAGGCCCCCATCATATGTGTTTTTTTTCATTATTTCCCTGGATATCCTTGATCTTTTGTTCTTCCAAATGAACTTTGTTATGGTTTTTTCTAAATCAGTGAAGAAGTATTTTGGTAGTTCAATGGGTATGGCACTAAATAGATAAATAAGTTTGGGTAGGATGGTCATTTTTATTATATTGGCTCGTCCTATCCATGAGCAGTTAATGTTTTTCCAATTGTTCAAGTCTAGTTTTAGTTGTGTGGCGAGTGTTTTGTAGTTGTGTTCATATAGTTCCTGTGTTTGTCTTGGGAGATAGATTCCTAGGTATTTTATTTTGTCTAAGGTGATTTTGAATGGGATTTCTCTTTCTAGTTCTTGCTGCTGAGCTGTGTTGGAGATATATAGAAAAGCTGATGATTTCTGTGGGTTTATTTTGTATCCTGCAACTTTGCTAAAGTTGTTGATTATTTCAATTAGCTTTTTGGTTGAATCTCTAGGATTCTTTAAGTAGACCATCATGTCATCCGCAAAGAGTGATAACTTGGTCTCCTCCTTGCCTATTCTGATGCCTTCAATTTCTTTATCTTCTCTAATTGCTACTGCTAGTGTTTCTAGTACAATGTCAAATAGTAGAGGTGATAATGGGCATCCTTGTTTCACTCCTGATCTTATTGGGAATGCATCTAGTTTATCCCCATTGCAGATGATATTAGCTGTTGGTTTTAGATATATACTGTTTATTATTTTTAGGAATGACCCTTCTATTCCTATGCTTTCTAGTGTTTTTAATAGGAATGGGTGTTGTATTTTATCAAAGGCTTTTTCTGCATCTATTGAGATAATCATGTGGTTCTTGCTAGTTTGCTTGTTGATGTGGTCAATTATGTGGATGGTTTTCCTAATGTTGAACCAGCCCTGCATCCCTGGTATGAATCCTACTTGATCATGGTGAATGATCCTTCTGATCACTTGCTGGAGTCTTTTTGCTAGTATCCTATTTAAAATTTTTGCATCTATATTCATTAGGGAGATTGGTCTATAGTTTTCTTTCTCTGTTTTTGATCTGCCTGGTTTTGGAATCAGTACCATGTTTGTGTCGTAAAAGGAGTTTGGTAGAACTCCCTCTTTGCTTATTATGTCAAATAGTTTGTATAGTATTGGGGTTAACTGTTCTCTGAATGTTTGATAGAATTCACAGGTGAATCCATCAGGCCCTGGGGATTTTTTCTTAGGAAGTTCTTTGATGGCTTGATGGATTTCAATTTCTGATATGGGATTATTTAAGAATTCTATTTCCTCTTCTGTTAGTCTAGGCAGTTTGTATTTTTGTATATATTCATCCATTTCTCCTAAATTGGTGTATTTATTGCCATATAATTGGGCAAAGTAATTTCTAATGATTGCCTTAATTTCCTCCTCATTGGAGGTGCTGTCCCCCTTTTCATCTTTAATGCTGTGAATTTGCTTTTCTTCCTTCCTTTTTTTAATTAGATTGACCAGTACTTTGTCTATTTTGTTTGTTTTTTCAAAGTACCAGCTTCTTGTCTTATTTATTAAATCAATAGTTCTATCACTTTCGATTTTATTAATTTCTCCCTTAATTTTTAGGATTTCTAATTTGGTTTTCTGCTGGGGGTTTTTAATTTGATCGCTTTCGAGTTTTTTCAATTGCATTTCCAATTGATTGATCTCTGCTCTCCCTTGTTTGTTAATATGAGCTTTCAGGGATATGAATTTGCCTCTGATTACCGCTTTGGCTGCATCCCAAAAGGTTTGAAAGGATGTTTCGCCATTGTCATTTTCCTTGATGAAATTATTAATTGTTTCTATGATTTCTTCTTTAGCTAAACGGTTTTGGAGTATCATATTGTTTAATTTCCAATTGGTTTTAGATTTGGTTTTCCATGTACCATTACTAATCATTATTTTTATTGCCTTGTGATCTGAGAAGGCTGCATTCATTATTTCTGCTTTTTTGCATTTGTGTGCTATGTTTCTGTGACCTAATGTATGGTCAATTTTTGTGAATGTGCCATGTGGTGCTGAGAAGAAGGTGTATTCCTTTTTATCCCTATTTATTTTTCTCCATATGTCTATTAATTCTAATTTTTCTAAGATTTCATTCACTTCTTTTACCTCTTTCTTATTTATTTTTTGATTTGATTTGTCTAAATTTGATAATGGTTGGTTTAAGTCTCCCACTAGTATGGTTTTATTGTCTATTTCTTCCTTCAATTCTCCTAGTTTCTCCATTAGAAATTTGGGTGCTATATTATTTGGTGCATACATGTTGATTAATGATATTTCCTCATTGTCTAGAGTCCCTTTTAACAAAATATAATTACCTTCCCTATCCCTTTTGATCAGGTCTATTTTTGCATTGGCTTTATCAGATATCATGATTGCCACTCCTGCCTTCTTTCTATCAGTTGAGGCCCAGAAGGTCTTACTCCATCCTTTAATTCTGACCTTGTGGGTGTCAACCCGCCTCATGTGTGTTTCTTGAAGACAACATATGGTAGGGTTTTGGATTCTAATCCATTCAGCTATTCGTCTACATTTTATGGGTGAGTTCATCCCATTCACGTTCAAAGTTATGATTGTCATTTGTGGACTCCCTGGCATTTTGATTGCCTTCCCTAATTCTAACCTTTTCTTCTTCGGCTCTACCTTTTAGTCCAGTGATTTACTTTGAATCAGTCCCCCTTGTCCCCTCCCTTGATGTTTCCCTTTTTAGTCCCTCCCTTTTTGTTCCCTCCCCCTCCCCCCTCTCTTTCCCTCCCTTTTTGTTCTCCCTCTCCCCCTACCCCCCTTGGTTTTCCCTTCTCCTTACCCTTGTTGGGTAAGATAGAATTCAAGATCCCAATGGATCTGGATGTTTTTCCCTCTCAGAGTTGATTTCCCTGAGATTGAGGTTTAAGTAACCCCCCCCCTCTCTTCCTCTCCTTCTTATAGGAGTTTTCTTCCCCTCCCCTTCCCCTGTGAATCTTTGTGTGAGAACCATTATTCTATTTGGTCTTTCTTTACCCCCTATTTATATATTACATTTTCCCCACATATTAGTATACATAGATTGATATAAATGTAGTCCTTATAGAAGAGAGTTTGAGTAAAAGAAGATAACATTTTTCCCCTTTCCTTAATATTTACCTTTTCAGGTATTCCTTGCTCTTTGATTTTCGGTATCAAACTTTCCACAGAGCTCTGGTCTTTTCTTTGCAAAAAGTTGGAAGTCTTCTATTTTGTTGAATGCCCATACTTTCCCTTGGAAGTATATAGTCAGTTTTGCTGGGTAGCTGATTCTTGGTTGGAGACCCAGCTCTCTTGCCTTTCTGAAGATCATGTTCCATGCCTTACGATCATTCAGCGTAGAACTTGCAAGGTCTTGTGTGACCCTGATTGGCATTCCTTTATATCTAAATTGTCTTTTTCTGGCTTCCTGTAGGATTTTTTCTTTTGTTTGATAGCTTTGGAATTTGGCAATTACATTCCTGGGAGTTGTCTTTTGGGGGTTTAGTGTAGAAGGTGTTCTGTGAGCTCTGTCAGTGGCTGTATTGCCCCCTTGTTCTAGAATCTCTGGGCAATTTTCTTTGATTATATCTTGTATCACCATGTCCAGTTTGGTGTTTATTTCTGGCTTTTCTGGGAGTCCAATTATTCTTAAATTTTCTCTTCTCCCCCTGTTTTCCAGATCTATCACCTTGTCGGTGAGATATTTTATGTTCTCTTCTAATTTCTTGGTGTTTTGGCTTTGCTTTATTAGTTCTTGCTTTAAAGCCTGGTTTTCTTTTACAGTTTGGTCAAACTGGTTTTGTAGATGCGTGAATTTCTTTTGCATCATTTCCCACTTTTCCTCCCAGAGGGCTTCCATCTTTTTGGTCCTTTCTGATTCAAATTCTTCATAGGTTTGTGGAGAGTTTCTGTTTCCTTTGGAAGATTTTGGAGAATTTTCTTGTATATCTTCTTCTATCTGCTCTGTATTTTGTATTTTGGCTCCATAGAATGTGTCCAGAGTCGCCCCTTTCTTCTTATTTTTCTTGGTATTTTGGGGCTTCTGTGCTTCTGTGGAGTTTGTCATCTCTGAACGTGGAGGATTGGCTTTTCTTGTCTTTGTCTGGTGATCAGAGGCTTTAGTCCTGGGCAGATGGTTCTATGACTTTCCCTGGGTTAAACTGAATATGCCTCACTGGAACTGGAATGGAAGGGTCGGACCACGAGGCCACACTCTCCCCCTGGCTCGATTTCCGGAAGTTGCCTTCAGAATCCCTGGCCGTGAGGCTGTTTCCTCGGCCTGCGGGGGGATGGGCTGCCGCTTCCCCAAGCTCTGAGAGCACAGACTTTCACTGAGACTTGGATAGCAGGATCCAGCCCGTGAGGCTGTCTTGCCCGCCCTGAGGGTTGCTGTTGTTTTGACCAGCTCTCTGCAGCGGAGGCCCCAGGCAGTAACTTTCACCCGGACTGGGACTTGGGTAGAAGACCCTGAGGGTTGTTGTTCCTCAGACCCTGCTCTCTGAGCCCGGCCGGGCTGCGGCTTCCGGGAGCCTTGGACTCTGCGCTCCTACCCCTGAGGTCCGAGGGATCTCGGGTTCTGGCTTTTAAGGGGAGCCGTACCTTTTGAACCGGGTCCAGGTCCAAGAGGAGGGTTCCCAGGGTCTGTGCTGTTGATCGTTTTGAATTTCGGCGCCTTAGGAGCTTCTAGTTTGAGATCGGTCGGGAAGGGTTTTCCGGAGATCTGAACTTCAGCTTTCTCTAAGCCGCCATCTTAACCGGAAGTCTCTCAATCCATCTTAATCCCAGTGCCTTCCCATCATTAATTATTTCCTATTCATTCTGTTTGCTTTGCATAGATTTTTTTCCTTGAATATTGTCTCCTCTACCAGCTTTTAAGTTCCTTGAGGAAGGGACTGTCTTTTATCTCTTTTTGTATTCTCTGTGCTTAGCACAGTACTTGGCAAACAGTAGACACTTAATAAATGCTTATTGAGTGATTGGAAGAGTAAGAACTTGAACCTAGATCTTCTTACTCACAGGTTCTTAATCTGGGGTTCCTACACTTAAAAAATATTTTGATAAATGTATTTAATATAATTAGTTTCCTTTGTAATCTTAGATATTTTATTTGGGGCATTTAAAATCTTTATTCTGAGAAGGGGACCCAGATACAAATCAAGATTGGTCAGGGGGTATTTGATCCCCAGAAGGTGAGGAATCTTGATTGTAACAGACTTCTAATCCATTGTGCTTTCTAAAATTCATGCTAGCTAGCTGTCATTGGCAGAAATGAGGCAGTATTGGTTGGCAGGTAGTCTGGTAAAAAAATTAATGAGCTGGCAGATAAGTGGGTTATACATATTTGTAAGGGTGCATCACAGCATCCTTCATCCAATTTTGCAGAGGAAACTTGCCTACCCTAGTGGGTGGAGATACTTCACAGACTTTTTATAAAGCTCTCTCCCTCCACCCAATCTTGACAGCAATCATTTTCAACCAGGAAGCAATAAATCTCAGTCAGTATGAAGTAATCAGCTTTGAGAGGAGCCTCCAAATGGACTTAATGAAGGTGAATGCAGCAGAAGGGATGACACAATCCAAAACCAGGGCTTAGTGACACAAGAGGACATGCCTGTCTCTCCACAGGATGAGTCACTAGCTGAAATGAAGTCCCAGAGCTCCAAGGAAGTCTCTGGAAAGAGACTTTGGAGACACTGGACAAGGGACGTTTTGTCATTGTTGGCTAATAGAGTTGGAGAGCACCCAGGAAACTAATAATCATATTTCACATTTATATATATATATGTGTATATATATATATGGATATATAATATATATATATATACTCACACCAAATGTCCAAGGGTTATAGAAGGATTTCCCTTAATATGGTCCTGTGAAATAGATAGTATAAGGATGTTTATTTACATTTTGCAGAATGAGAAACTTTCCCAAGGCCATAGAGCTACAAAGCGGAAGAATCTGAATTTGAATTTGGGTCTCCTTAGTCCAGAATTAGCATGCTTTTTATTGTGTACATTGCTTCCTATCATCAAATCTGTTCCCTGCTACAAAGCCAGTTGGTCCTGGAACTCTGAATAGTTTTCTTTATCCATATTTGTTTGTACATTATCACCTCCAAATTAGATTGTGAACACCTTGAGGTCAGCGATTATCTTTTGTCTCTTTTTGTACTTCTTTTTCTGTACTCTCTTATTCAGTGATCTTATCAGTTCCTCTGGGTTCAATCACCATATAAGTGTGGATGACTCTTAGATCTGTTTATCCAGTCATACTTCTCTCCTGATATCTAGATCTGCCTCACTAATAGTCTATGGGATATCAATATCTCAACTTCAGCATAATTCTATGTCTATCTTTGCCCCTGGGGCAGCTAGTGGAACAATAGAGTGCTGAGGTTGGAGTCAGAAGACTCATCTTTCTGTGCTCAAATATGGCTTCAAACCCTTACTATCTATGTGACTCTGGGCAAGTCACTTAACTATGTTTGCCTCCCTTTCTTCATCTATAAAGATTTGAAGAAGGAATGGCAAAGCACTCGAGTATCTTTGCCAAGAAAATCCCCAATTGGGTCATGAAGAGTTGGACATGGCTAAAAACAATTAAATTATTCAAATCATTGCCTCTTCCCTTTTCTTCAGCTTCTATAGCTATTCAATTTCCATGTCTTCTTGATTCTGTTTCCATATCTTTTACCTGTACCCTAATTTCTACTCACAAAGCTACTACTCTAGTTTTGGACCTCATCACCTCCCACTTGGACTACTGCAATAGCCCTTTAATAGTTTTTCTGCTTCCATTCTCTCCTCTCTCCAGTCTATCATCCACACAGCTGCTAAACTGCTAATCCTATAGTTTTGAAGAAGTAAATTCTCCACTCAGGAATTTTTATTGATTCTCTATTGCCTATCATCAAATACAAACCTCTCAGTTATTTAAAATCCATCACACTTTGGCTCAATCCTATATGAATGCTTATTCTTGTCCTTTCCCTATTTTTCTTTTCCTTTCTTTTCTTTTCTTTTCTTTTCTTTTCTTTTCTTTTCTTTTCTTTTCTTTTCTTTTCTTTTCTTTTCTTTTCTTTTCTTTTCTTTTCTTTTCTTTTCTTTTCTTTTCTTTTCTTTTCTTTTCTTTTCTTTTCTCTCTTATCTTCTGTCTTAGAATTAATAGTATCGGTTTCAAGGCAGAAGAGCTTTAAGGATGAGGCAAGGGGAGTTAAGTGACTTGCCTAGGGTCACACAGATAGGAAGGGTAATGGGGCCACATCTGAACCCAGGATCTCCTATCTCCAAGTCTGGCTCTTAATCTTTAATCTTAAACCACCTAGCAACCCTCCTTTCCCTATTTTTCTAGACTAATTTAAATTAATCTCTCCCTCTTGAACCATATGTTTCAGGCAAACTGGCTTATTGGCTGTTTTTTTGTACACTATTATATCTTCTACTTCGATGTGTTTGTACAGGTATCTGTCCCCCATGCTTGATTCCATCCTCATCTTAATCTCTTAGAAACCTTTGCTTCTTTCAATACTCAGGTCAGTTATAAATTCCTACACAAGTCAATCTTGAGAACCACAGTTACTAATATTTCTTGTGGACTGGAAATTACCTTTCATATAGTTTGGGTATATATCCTGAGGATAATAATGGTATTTGCCTTGAAGGGCTGTTGTCAAGAGCAAATGAAATAACATATGGAAAGTGCTTTGGAAACCACTAAAGTGCTATGTAAATAATAGCTATTCCTATTAGCTAGGTACTTATAGGTAATTCTGTCAACCCCTCTGAGCTTCAGTTTCTTTATCTGTAGGAAGAGAATAATAATAGTTATGCTACTGTCAATACTGGTAGCTGACAATTACAGAATGCTTTAAGATTTGCGAAGTTTTTTTGCCCATATCTCAGCTGATCCTCACAAAAACCATGTGAGTTAGGTGCTATTATTCCCATCCTGAAGATGAAAAAATAGACGATGAAAGAGGTTGGTTCTGATTCTACGTCACAGGGCTACTAGGTGGTGACAAATATAGGACCCTTGTAGAGATTAAAATAAAGTGTTTAAAGCATTTTTCCACACCAAAGTGCTATAAATAAAAGTGGGATTTTGAAATAAAGTGCAGGAAATGTAGAAAGGGGAGGCTAGTGAGACTTCTTAGAGTTAGGGAAACCCTGTTCCTTAATCCTCCTTCCTAATCCTTCTGTTTTATTATCAATAAATCCTTTTACCTGTTTACCAACACTGATTGGAGGTCTGATCCTGCACTGGTCCTAGTAAGTGAGGCCATCTGCCTTATTTCACTGAGGGACACGGAGGGTTCACATATACCTCAGTATATTAACTATTTTACTACCAAGTTTTATTTTATTTTTTAAAATTTGCTTTCAGTTCCAAATCTATGCCCCCCCCCCCTGAAAAAGCAAGAAATATATTCATTCTACATATATATATGAAATCATGCAAAAAATTTTCATGTTATCCATGTTGCAGTAGGAAAAAAAAGCAAAAAATAAAAAAATAAAGAGAAAAATATGCTTTAATTGGCACTCATAGTCTTTCAATTCTCTCTCTGGAAGTTATTTTTCATTGTGGGCCTTTTGGAATTGAAAGGGATCATTATAATAAATCAGAGGTGCTGTCTTTCACAGTTGATCTTTGTTACAATATTTCTCTTTACTGTGTAAAATATTTGGTACTCTTCACTTCACTTTGCATAAGCTCATATAAATCTTTCCAGGTTTTTCTAAAACAATCCACTTGACCATTTCTTATAATGCAATAGTATTAAAGTAGAATATTATTATTAACAGCTAAAGAGATTAACTAGTCTTCATCACATGGTTCTTAGATCAAGAAATTTATTAAGGGGGCAGGGTAGCTCAGTGGATTGAAAGCCAGACCTAGGGACAGGAGGTCCTGGGTTTAAATCTGACCTCAGACACTTCCCAGCTGTGTGACCCTGGGCAAGTCACTTGACCCCCATTGCCTAGCCCTTACCACTCTTCTGCCTTGGAGCCAATACACAGTATTGACTCAAAGATGAAGGCAAGTGTTTTAAAAAAAAGACATTTATTCAGACTTGCCCAAGGTTACATACTATTAGGTGACAAAGTAGGACTGGAATCTAAATCTCTAAGTTTCCAATCAAGGGCGCTGGACATATCTACAAGGACAAGAAGCCCAAGGCAATGAGAAGACATATACTGATCATAATAAGCCCAAAAGTTTTGATTTATAAATATTACCAGGCTGGGGTTTCCCTTCATCCTGCTTGTCAAGGTTCATTAGCTGGGAGTGGCAGGAAAAATTCATCAGTTCCTGCAGATGTGCTTGGCTGAGTCAATATGGTGTTTTCCATGGCAGTTCTATGTAAGTTTGTGGCCAGAATGAAAAAAAAAAAGAGGATATGATCGAGTGTTTCTCCTTATTATTATTAATGTCCTTTCTCCCTACTTCTTTTAGAATAAAATACAAACTTCTCAGCTATGCATTGAAAGCTCTTCTCATTTGTCTCCAGCTTACCTTTTCAGGCTTATTCCATGATTTCCTTTCACCAACTTTCTATTTAAAGACTAACTTATTGCTCATCAAATTTACCATTTCATCTCCCACCTTTTGCCCAGGCAGCCTTTACCCATGATACATTGAATCTACCCAACCCTGATTTCTGCCTCTGCAACTTAGTATGAGGCTGGAGGACCTTTCTTTAGTTTTTAATACTTTCTCCCTTCTTCTCTTCCTCCTCCTCTTTCTCCTCCTCTTTTTCCAGTCTTCTTACATTGTCTTACTCCTCACCCTCTCCATGCTTTGCTATCCAGTGACACTGGCCTCCTTTCTGTTCCTACCATAGGACACTCAATCTTCAGACTCCATCCATTTTGACTGGCTGGTCCTCATACTTTAATGAGGTGCCTTGCTTCCTTCAAACTCCAACGAAAGCTTTAACTCTTACAAGAAGCCTTTCCTGATACCCCTTAATACTAGTAGTTTGGGGGGCAGCTAGGTCAGTCAGTGGATAGAGAGTCAGGTCTGAAGTTGGGAAGACTTGGTCTCAAATTTGGCCTAAGATACTTACTAGTTGTGTGACCTTGGGCAAGTCACTTAACCCCAATTGCCTACTCCTTACTGTTCTCCTTTTTTTTTTAAACCCTTACCTTCCTTCTTGGAGTCAATGCTGTGTATTGGTTCCAAGGCAGAAGAGTGGTGATGGCTAGGCAATGGGGGTCAAGTGACTTGCCCAGGGTCACACAGCTGGGAAGTGTCTGAGGCCAGATTTGAATCTAGGACCTCCCATCTCTAGGTCTGACTCTCAATCCACTGAGATACCCAGCTGCCCCCTCCTTACTGCTCTTCTGCTTTAGAACTGATATTTAATATTGATTCTAAGACAGAAGATAAGCATTAAAAAAATTATACATATATATATATATTAGTGCTTCCCCTCTGCTGATTATCTCCAATTTATATGAATATATATAATATATGTAATTATATTATATAGCATATAATATACTGTATATAATATATAGTATGGTATATATACACATACAACATATATTCCCACTATGTATATATTTATACTTTATCTATACAAGTATGTATCTCATTTGTACAGAGTTATTTTCATGTTGTCTCCTTATTTCATGTGATCTCTTTGACAACAAGGTCTATCTTATGCCTTTCTTTGTCTCTCCGGAGCTTAGCTTAGTGCCTGGACGTAGAAGGTGCTACATAAATTTTTACTGGCCTGGTAGGCCTGCACTTAAAGGTGAGGTCTGTTTTTCTGTTCTATCTTGGTAGTCCGCAGTGGCTTTCTATGCTTAATATTAAGCAGGTGCCTAATAAATCCTTGTTGGGTTGGATTGAATTTTATGCAATGGCCACACCTAATTCCTTTATAGTGACAGCAAAGTTATAGAGTAAAGATTTGCCTCAGACTATTGCATAAAGATTTCATTGTCTTTTAAAAAGAAGGAAGAAGATTCTTATTTTTGGAAGTCCTATTAGGCTGGAATGCTAACAATGCTCTTCCACTGATGTGTCAAAGTTGGTGTTTATTCCTTTGTTAAGGATTTATAGAGTGACCACCCCTCTTGACATGTGACTACCACTTAAAAGGTTTAAAGTCATTCTAGGCACTATAAGAGATGCAAAGAGCCAGAGGACATACACCCTGAAGGAGCTTACAGAGCAAGAAGTGAAATAAGGAAAGGAGAAAGATACTGGTGATACTGGGATGAATATGGTGTTTCATTAGATCATAGGATCACAGAGCCAGAGCTTGGAAGGGACCTTGGAGGGCATTTAGAATTCCCAAGTGACATTTCATCTTCTTTGCACAGGCTGTCATCCCCCATGCATGCAATGTAATCCTTCCTAATTTCTGCCTCTTAGAATAAATCTCTAGCTTACATCAAATTTCAGCTCAAAAATAGGCTCCTTCAAGAGACCTTTCCTAGTACAGATTTAACTCTCACCCCATTCGTTCATGGATATCTCCCACAAGATGGGGTCTCATACAAGGATTAGTAAATTCATCCTAGAGATGTCCTGACCCCAAAGAGACTGGCCAATGTTCTCAGTCTTCTCCATCATATTAACTCTACTCTGGAGTAGAACTTTGGAGAAAATATCTAAAGCAAAACTTTTTTTGTTTTGTTACATATACATACACACACATATATAACCAAAATATATTTACATATTATATATACACACACATACACGTACCTGTACATACACACAGATATTGTTGTTGTTGTTCAGTTGTATCTGACTCTTTGTGACTCCATTTGGGGTTTTCTTGGCAGGGATACTGGAGTGGTTTGCCATTTCCTTATCCAGTGGATCCTTTCATTAAGCAAAGGTCAACTGACTTGTTCAGGGTCATACAGCTAGGAAGTATCTGAGGCCAGATTTCATCTTGGTCTTTCTGATTCCAGACCCAGCACTCTATCTACTGAGCCACCTAGCTGCTATAAATATATATACACACATATATAATATGTAAGATTAAAATTAATATCCAATAACTCCAAGTATTACATTTTATAAAATTTATTAATAATCATTTGAAGAAGAAGAAATAAAAGGACAAAAGTAAAAACCTGAGTAAAGAAAAGTTTTCCCAGCCTCATTCATGGGAAAAGAGAGAGAGAGGAGGAGCTACATAAAACTTTATCTCTAAAATGTAAGGAAGTAACATTAGAAGGAACATGGGAAACTGGGATTTAGAGTCCTGGGGTTCAAATTCTAATTATGTACATACATATTGTAAAAATAATAATAATGGCGAGCTACATGAAAATAGATGTGAAAACTATGCTAATACAGGTTCAAAACTGTTCAGATACTTTTGATAGATGTAATCAAAAGTATCTTCAGTGATGAAGTGAAGCTCAAATGTGAACTTTCCTTCAGGGCCAGGTACAAATATGCTAAAGAGACTCTTATTATAAAAATAAAATATTTATTGAAATATATATGGATAACAAGGGTTTCTAATTCTAAGGGATTCTAAATCCACCCAAATAAACTCCCTGGTTCTGCAAGGAACCGCTTCTCCTGTGTTTCATAGGCTACACTAATCTTCCCTGATCTGACTAACCCAAATTTATACTATTCTAAATAAAACTATCACTATTATCCTTATAATTCTTAACTTCTCCTTACAGTTATAAAATAACAAAGGCTAGCTGGTTGAGTCTCAACAAGAATCACATTAGGACTCTTAACAGATTCAGAGTCCAAAACAAAGACCAGATCTTTCTTTGGTCTTCTCAGAAATAAAACAACTTATGAAGACAGAAATAGATAGTCAATAGTGTTCTCCAAGTTGGAAAAAGAAAACACCAAGCTCCTTCAGGTCTTTCCCTCAGAAAGAGAGAGGCAAAGATATTACCTCCTCTAGCCCTAAGAGAGAGTCTTTGAGTGTGTGTCTCTGCCAACTGCCAGAGAGAGTAATTGACATAGAAAATGGTTATAACTGTCAACATTTGAAAATGACATGCTCTTTTAGCTCTGCTTCAAACCCCAATTCTTTCTCAAGCCAGCCACTCTACTTCTTATCTCTAAACTAATAAAACAATACTTATTTTCTAATATCATCCTTATATACATATATGAAATGTTTGCATTTGCCTAAAGAATGTAAATTTTGGGTCAAAAGACTGTTTCATTGTATTTGTCTTTGTATCTCCAAAACCTAGCAGAGTATCTGGAGCATAGCAGATGACAAATAAATGCTTAATGAGTGATTGATTAGATCAATCCCCTTACTTTGCAGATCCAAAGAGGGAAGTGATTTGTCTAAGATCAATAAAAGCCAGGAACCAGCATTCAGATCTTCCAATTCTAAATCACAATTTGCTCTCCTTTGAAACCAGTTTAATCTTCTAAGTATCAATAAGACTTGGTGGGATGGAACTTTTGCCTAAAATACAGAATGAAAAGGTTCTATGTATGTAAAAGGAACTGGGATCAATAGGAATTCAGAAGAGGAATTGAGTTCCCCTAGCTTGGGAAATCAAGAAAGGTTGACAGAGATGACATTTTGAGCTTGTCCCTACAAGTAGAATAAAAAGTGTAAACAAAAATACATGATATGGGGAAGAAAGCAGTTGATGTAGGGTATAATGAAAGATAAAGCTAGAAAAGAAAGTTGGAACCAAACTTTATGTTGAACTTAAAGAATTTGTTTTGAAGTATGCTATCCACCACCTCCTGCAGAAAAAGGATGCACTCAAGAGGCAGAATAAGAAAGATTTTCAGATATGGACGATGTAGAAATTTATTTTGTTTGATTATGGATGTTTTTATAAGTTCTTTGTTTTCTTCAGTTGAATGAGTGAGAAGGAAGGCAAATCTAAGGCTGTTAGCCCCCATCCCCAAAAGAAAGAAAGAGAGATAGAAAACTAAAAAGGGTCATTGGAGCATTTTTTAAAGTGCAGAAAAGAAAAGAAAAAGCTTGAAAGAATCACTAACAAGGAGGAGAGCTTTGAAACTTATATGTTGATTTCACAATATATTTTATAAGACAAATAGGATACTGTACACAAAATAGTCACAATTTCATATAACTCCTCATTTTATTTATTGTTTGTTAGGTCTAAGATTTTTTAAAATGAAATTATTGTTGTTAGGGAGGCACTATGGCAGCAATGGCATCTGTGGAAAAAATGATTGATACTTAACTTCTACCATATCTTCCAGGAATAGATCACCAAAGTACATGGATCTAGAGAGAAAATTTAGGATCATTAAGTGGAAGGAACAAAGAAGAATATTTTGGCTCAAGACTCACTCCTAATTCCTAAATATTAGAATTATCCAACAAGGAAACAGGATACATTATATGGTTTTGAATTTCCCATCCCTAGAAACATGCAAGTAGAGGGTAAATGACATTTGTTGTTGGGGAGATTTTCAAGGGAATTTATGTTCAGGCATGGGTTGTTCTAAATGACTTCTGAGGTTCCTTCCAGTTCTAGAAGTCTATGAAATGTTCCTCTGTTCTTATTATTGCCCCATGGGGAGCCCATATGGTGAATATGTTTGGAAAGTGTGATGTGGACAGCATAGCATGGGAGCAGGGATGACTGGTTTAGGTGAGCAATACTCTCAGTGGTGATGAGGTGAAGTCCAGATTTCTTCGGAGCTCTGACTGGCTCACAGAAATAGAGATTCATAAATCTTCCTACATCAATGGGGATCCAAGAATCCTTATGATCATATCATCATTATAAATTAGGAGGAGAAGGAAGAGACTAAGAACAATAACAATAATGATATACTTCTTTAAATTTTACAAAGCATTTAACATGTTATATTACCTATTTCTCACAATAGCCCTCTGAAGAAGGTACTATTATTATCTCCATTTTATAGAACAGGAAATGAAGGCAGAGAGAGGATAAATGACTAGTCCAGGTCACAGAGTTACTAAATGTCTGCAGTAGAATTTGAACTCAGGTCTTCGTAACTTCAATTCCAAGTTCTCCATCCATTTACACCCCTTACCTACTTCAGATTAAAGATATTGGATGCTCAGGAATTCCAACTCACTTGTCCCTATTTGCCAAAGTAAACAGGACCCTTGTCAGACATCCAAGGCCTAAATACATCTCAGGGTTTTTGCAAGCAATATAATTTGTCTCTTGTACAATCTCATTAGCCTGCTCTGTGGAAGTGGGTTCAAATAAACACTTAAAAAAACCCTCCAAAAATATGGCAGGAAAGAAACCGATGGAAAATCAGCTTGAGGAACAAGAGTGAGGAAGGGTCCTGGGGATCTCCTTTAACTGTTCAGGGTGCCTCTTCCTTGGGTCTGAAAAAATTATACATAATAGTAACTGGCAGGTCACCAAGACCTCAAACTGCCAACACCTTAATTAAATCACCTCTGTCAGACTGCTGGTAACTGGGGACCTTGCTGCCAGGAAAATCCTTCATTAAAATGCAAGGTAAAATTGGGAACAAGAAAGACAGAAGGGAGCCGAAGGCAACTTGGCAAGCTCACCTGTCTCCCATCCACTCTAATGCTTGATGTTCTTCCCTGTGGCGACAGGGTGAAGAAGGTAGTGAGTCCCTTCAGCTCCCACATCCTTTCCTGAGAAAGGATTCCTTGCTTTAGGTGGGGGTGGAACTAGGCGACTTTTGAGGCCCCATCCCACTACCAGATTCTGAGTTTGTAAGTCTAGGATTCATTGATAACAGCACTGTTGAACCAGTTCTCTTAAGGGCAACCAAAATTTCTCTGCTACAGATGTGAAGATTTGTAATACATTAATCCTTTTTTATTTTTACATTTTTATTGAAATTCTTTTGTATCCCTTTCATTTATGAATGTATCCCTCCTCTTCTCCCTCCCCAGTGAGCCATCCCTTATCCCTTAACCCCTATTGCCTAGCCCTTACCACTTTTCTGCTTTAGAACCAATACATATTGATTTTAAGGTGTAAGGAAAAAAAAACAACAGTTCTATAAAAACCATCCAACTCACTACTAAGCCCAACCATGTATACAGTATTCTATACCTACAGTCTCCCACTCCTGCAAAGAAGGGAGGCACATTTTCTCATTTTTTCTTCCAGGACAAATTTGGATAGCTCTTTTAAAAAAAATCTTTATTTACATTGTTGTAGTTACTGTGCTTAGTTTACTTGGTTCTGTTTACTTCATTCTATATCTTATGAGTCAAATGGATTAGTGATTTTATCAATTCCAAGGAGGAAAGATAGCAGACAGCAACTCATTTGTGTCTGCCCATGTTATTTGACTCTTGTCCATTTTCTACCAGATATTCACCACAGTGCCCACTGAAGTGCTAGAAGTTTTCTTTACTTTCACTTGACTTTTCCAAGGTACCAGAAGAACACTTTCGCTCTTTCCATATGACCAACCCATTTTCTCTTCCTGCATACAATTCCTTGATGGCATACTTTATTCCTTTTCTTTCAGAGATCCCATTATTTATAGGTTGCAACTGGCTCATACCCAGCATTTACTTTTTCATTGCCCTATGAGGGATGCTCATCTTTAGCTTTTGGGGGAGGATGTCCTAGGTCTTGTTGCCGTAAAGCAAAATTAGAAAAAAAAATGTTTGTATTGCAAAGATATTGCAACTTTCTACGGGAAGTTTGAGATCATTCTGCATCAATTGATATAAATCTTCCCGTGCTTCTCTGACTTCTTCATATATCCATAATTTCTTACATCTTGTAATATTCCACTATATTCATATGTCACAGTTTTTTAGTCATTCTCCAATTGATGGGCATCTACTTTATTGCCAATTCTTTGTTACTACAAAAGCTACCACTATGAATATTTTAAGTTATTTTTTAAACCCTTACCTTGTCTTAAAAATTTTTTTATTTCCTCCCATAACATTTAAACACAATTAAAGAAAAAAAAGACCTTTACCTTCTGTCTTAGAATCAATACTGTGATTGGTTCTAAGGCAGAAGAGTGTTCAGGACTAGGCAATGGGGGTTAAGTGACTTGGCCATGGTCACACAGCTGGGAAATATCTGAGGCCAGATTTGAAACTAGGACCTCCCCTCTCTATGCCTGGTCCTCAATTCACTGAGCCACTTAGTTGCCCCTTAAAAACAATTTTTAATATTCATTTTTTTAAGTTTTAAGTTCCAAATTTTCTTTCTTCTTCTGACCCTACTTCTCTGCCCCTCTTCCCTGGGATAGTAAGCAATCTGATATAAAATTTTTATGTAAAACAATTTCCAGTATTAGTCATTTTGTGGAAGAAATCTCAAGTAAAAAACAGGAGAAGGAAAAAAATGAAATAGAGTATTTTTCAGTCTGCATTCAGACTCCATCAGCTCTTTCTTGGAGGGCAGATGGCATTTTTAATCACAAGTCTCTGGGATTGTCTTGGATCACTGCATTGCTGGGAACAACTAGGTCATTCATAATTGTTCATCAAGAAATATTGCTTTCATTGTGTACAATCTTCTTCTGGTTCTGCTCATTTCACTTTGCATCAGTTCATGCCTTATTATCTATTTTAAAATCAATAATATGTATCAGTTCTGAGGCAGAAGAGTGGTAAGCTAGGCAATTGACATTAAGTGATTTACCTGGAGTCAAACAGCCAGGAAGTATCTGAGGCCAGATGTGAATCCAGGAGAGAGCCTCCAGCCCTGGTACTCCACTGAGCTACTTAACTGCCCCTAAGAATTATTCTTGATTTCTTCCTCTTATATTCCTTCTTGCTTCTGGCTGTATTAATTAGAATTTTGAACCTTGGACTTTATCCCCCAGAAGTCCTCCAGTATTTCCCAGAACTCCTCTCCTCTCTACCCCATGTTGCATGGTCACATTTGTATATAATTCAGTGTCTCTGCCCTCTCTTCCTCTTTTCTTTTTCACGACTTTTGTTAGCTACCTTTAAACTCTAGTTTTTATTTTAATAAATGTTATAAATATAGTACTTGAGTTATTGGCTTTCTCTCTTTTTAAAAATCTTACCTTCTGTCTTAGAATTCAATTCTAAGGCAGAAATGTGGTAAAGCTTAGGGACTAGGGTATTCAGGCTAAGAGATTTTTCCAGTTTCACACAGCTAGACCATATTTGAACCCAGGGTCCTCCTGACTCCGGGCTTCACTTTCTATCCACTGAGACACCTAGCTATCCCTACTTGGATTTCTTTTGAGGACACCGCATACCAACATATTGTTCCCAATGCTGGCCACTCCTCATCTCTCATTCACAGGAACAGGTGGAAGAGTTGGCATAATCTTTGCTCCCCAATGCTATGTCCAGACTCTGCTGCCATCATTTAGTTCATCCTCTTTCCCTGAAGTTCATGCCATCTTATCATACTACTTTCCTTTATTTTCTATTTGCTGTCAAGCTACTCTCTCACCTTCTTCAATCATTTTTGCACTTGTCTCTTTAGCATACATCACTTCCCACTGTACCTTGCCATGACCTTCTCTGATCTTCATATTCATGCAAATGACCCTTCTTAAACCCCAAATCTAAAATTTCTCAACATCCATGACTTATATCTTCATTCTATTATCAGCCACTCACAAAAGAAGTCACACCGTAGACAATTCACTTCACTGAAAACTACTGTTAACCTCAAAGTCATGAATTCTGAGAATCCCCTCTTTGACCACAGAATCTCTGTACCTTCCAACTATTCTGTGTCTTAAACTGACTCTTCAAATTCATCAAAGATTAATCTAAATTGCTCCTATTATCTGTGTGTGAATTAAGTATCTTGGAGACCTCTAACCCAATCTGAACCCATAAAGAGTCAATATAGGAATCAGTCACATTTCTGATGGCCTGACATGATGACATTATGGTACCACAGAGTCCAGATGGCATGACATAGGAAAGCCACTGGCCATGGGAAAGAACTGGGGGAGGAGCTTAGGTTTGAAAAGCCAATGTGGGAAGCTCAGTTGGTCTTTTGCTTCCATACCTGTCTGTTCTGAGCAGTCAGGTTTTTATCTGGCAAGCAATGGTGTGGAGAGGACCATGCTGAGATAAAATCCAAGCCCACATTTTACCTTAAGTTTGAAAGGCTGGAAATCTTATTTCTCTCTTTCTTTTTCTTTATTAAATAATGCTTATAAATTTAGTATAAAGTCATCAAGATTATTTTTTTAACAATATATCCTAGTCAAGTGATTCTCAAAGTATGGCCTGGGAACTTCAGAAAGTTCCCAGATACTTTCTGGGGTTATCAAAGTCAAAATTAATTACATAGCTAATACCTATGTACAAATACACACATATATAAAACTTACATTAACAAAGAATCTTTGGTAGATCCTCAATTTCATTGTAAGTATGAAAATGGATCATGAGGCTAAAAAATTTGAGAACTGCTATTCTAGTCCATTCCATCTGTTCTGCCTTAATGTTTTCCTCTTGTCAATCAGTTAAAGGATGATTCTCTTCAATCTTTGAATTCTTTTACCCTTGACTTTCAGCTGATTTCCCACATCCTCCTACAACTTTTGCCTACTCCTGAACCATTAAGAGCTTGTCAAAAAATTCATGAAAGCTGGCTAACTTGGTCCATTACAAATTAATATTATGTAACCTTATGGCTAGATAATAGTATTTTTATTCACTTTTTATTGAGTACTAATCATACTTCTAGTGGAATATCTTCCAAAAGTTTTGCTATCTCATAGTTGTATCTCATAGTTGGAAGGAACCTCAGAAGTTATATACAAACTGAACAGGGAATATCTCTAAAAACATCTCTGACAAATTTTGTCTACTCTATGTTTGAAGATTTCCAAGACTGATGAACCTACCTACTACCTCCTAAAGATACCCAAAAGTTATTATACTGATAGTTCTCAGTATTTCTCTCTCAAGCAAAATTTGTCTATTCAAATAGTTCAAACTATCAATGTGGAAATGAAACAGAGAAATGAGATCCCTGGTCTTGATAGGAGTTTAGTACCATGATGTCATTAGCAACTATACCTTCCCTATCCTGAATTTGTGTAGTTTTTGTTTTGAACTCAAATGTAATGTTACAGTTGGCATCTACTTAGAAGGAAATGTAAGCTTAATATGGCAGATCAATCACTTCATATACAATCACATCCTCTTGTTCTGTAATATATATGGAAATGCTCATTTTATTTTTATCTGTTAAGTTCAGAAGAAACAAATAAAATGCATTGTAAACAGTTTGCAAAGCTTAAAACAAACTCAAGTAAAGTATGTTAAATGTGTCATTAAAATTTTATCTAGAGTCAGCAGATTACTATAGCCACTTGTAATTCTTTTGGATCTTGATTCTGTCATTAAATTTGCTATTTATCTTTTCCTGGCTTCACAATATCTACCAATTTGACAAGCAAAGCTTTATCCAAGTCACTCACAAAAGTATTAAGTCAACCAGAGGAAGAACAGATTCCTGGGACATTCCTGGGACTAGCCACTTCCATCCAAGTTTATGTTGAACCATTAATCACTCTTCTTTGGATCTAATTATTCACTCAAATCTGAATACACTTAACTCTTTTATATAATTTAGTTGACATCTTTCCAACTTACAAGGAAAGCATGAGAGACTTTGTTAAATGTTTGTTTAAAAGCCAGATATAGCTAACATTTATATAGCACTTTAAGATTTGCAAACCACTTTTTATATGTTAACTCATTTGATCCCTAATGATCTTGTGAAGTAGGTGTTATTAGCATCCCCATTTTATAGATGTGGAAATTGAGGCAAAGAAAAGTGAAGTGACTTGTTAGTAAGTGTCTGAATCTGGATCTAAACTTGGGTCTTCCTGACTCTTAAACCAAACACATCTTACTTTTCATCTTAGAATCATTACTGTGCATTGGTTCCAAGGCAGAAGAGCAATAAGGGCTAGGCAATGATTTGTCCAGGGTCACACAGCTAGGAAGTGTCTGAGGTTAGATTTGAATCCAGGATCTCCTATCTCTACTCTCTGTACTTGGCTTTCAGTCTACTGAATTACCTAGCTATCCCCCTGACTCTGTGTCTTGCACTTTATCTACTATGCTACCTAGCTTCCCATATATCTGTATCTATATCTATAGTTTCCCCATGGCATATCAATCTAGTAGCCCCGTGAAAAAAGGAGATAAGTTCACTAGGCATGTCGTGTTCTTGCTGAACTCATCCAGATTTTTAGAGATCATTTCTTTGTTTTCTAAATGCTGATAAACTATACCTTGAGTAATATACTTTAGAATTTTGGTTAGGATAAATACCGAATTCACTAGCATATAGTCTGTAGATCTCTCATTCTGTTTACTTTTTTTGAAAACTGGAACATCTGCCAATCTCCAATTCTGACCATCTTCATAATTTTTCAAGGGTCTATGACCAGCAAACTACATCAGCTAGATCTTTTTTTAGGATCTATCTATCTATCCATCTATCCATCTATCTATCTATCTATCTATCTATCTGTCTATCTATCTATCTATCTATCCATCCATCCATCCATCTATCCATCTATCCATCTATCTATCTATCTATCTATCTATCTATCTATCTATCTATCTATCTATCTATGTTCTATATAGGTTCATCATCCATGTTTGGTAACTCAACCTCACTAAGGACCCAAAAGTATTCCTTTACTATCTTTCATTTATGATACCTTAAAGTTCCCAACTCCATTCCCTCTTTCTGTTCACCTGGCAATTACGTCTAGTTATAATAGACCATTAAGTAGTTTTCCTATTGTGAATAGAATGAACACAGCATAATGGAAAGAGTTCCCTGCCTGAGAGAAGTTTGAGTTTCTCTGTCCCTTTCTCTGTCTCTGTCTCTGTCCCTCTTTCCTTCTTTCTTGCCTTCATTCCTCAATGGTCTAGATATCTTCTAAACATTATTCCTCCCAAGTACTTGCAATTCTATGAACAAATGTGTTACTGGTTGTCAGATTTGTCAAAGGTACCATATTAACTTTACTCCTACCTAACTGTAACTTTTGTTAAGTCACTTAGCTTCTCTGTGCCCATTTGCTTATTTTTTATATAGGATTTGTGATGCCTGGCATTCTCTATCCCAAAAAACTGCAGTGAGGGCCAAATGAGTACAGTATTTATAAGCAAACTGTGGGAGAATAAAACACAACAAAACTGAAATAAATGGTAGAGTGAAGATCTGAGCCTACACCCTCTGACTCTGAATCTAGAGTTCTTTCAGTTGTATTGTGTGAAAGCAGCGTGATGATTAGATGGAATGAGAATAAAACAAATCCAAAGAAGTGAGAACTGTTGGGCTACTGGCATTCTACCAGCAAGTAGGAGAGGCAAGCATGTTGTTCTTGAAAGTAGAAGATTTAGATTGACTCCTGCTCCTGACATGTACTAGCTGCACGACTTTGAGTAAATTATTAAACTTCTCTGAGCTTCTGCTTTCTCTTCTGCAGAATGGCATAAGAACACTCCTGATCCTACCCTTCTGCCCTCAAGTGAGATAATAGGTGGAAAGAATTTTGAAACTCTTAAAGCCATATGTAAATGTGAAGCATTATTATTGTTCCCTCTCTGTTTTGTTAGTGTTGTATCTTCTGCTGGAACTTTGAAATTGTGGTGTAATTTGCCTTGGCCAAAAGATTAAGCCATTCCAATTCTCCCATGCTCATTAAGACAGCCCCAGGACAGCTCTACCAAATCTTTTAGTCGTGTTCAATTCTTATTTGGTCTTTTCAAAAAGCCTCAGGATGTCTGCTTCCATCCAGAGTCTGCTACTAACTAGCTCAGGGACCTTGGTTAGGCATTTTACCTCTGGGCCTCAGTTTTTGAATCTATAAAAAGGAGGGTATTGGGTTAAATGATGTCTAAGGTTCCCTGACAAACTTCTGATTTTTTTCCAAGTTACTTTCATTTGTGTAGTATAATGGAAAATAGTACTAGAGTAGGAGGAAGGAGATGGGCTTGAATCTTTTCTTGGATAGTTTTAGTAGCTGTGACCTTGGGCAAATCATTTTAACCTTTATAAACTCAAGTTTTTCTCATCCATAAAATGTGGATAATAATTCTTATGCTATTAATTTACAGGGTTGAGAGCATTTTGTAAAGCTAATTAAAATTATGATACACTATGGGAAAGAACTATCTATAAGCACAAAAATGGAGCAGAGGGTGCAAACAGGTGAAGACCCCACTGCCCAGTTTTGGTTTTCTTCTTGGATCCTTTATCTTCTCTAGCACTTAGCCCACTAGAAGAAGAAATACTGATGCCAGAACATTGCAATATGATGAGATTGGCCTGGCTTCTGAGTTCCTTTTCATTTCTAATCTGTGAATAGATGATCTTAGGCACTACCCCTTTCTCTAGACAATACTCTTTAGGGAAGTTTGTTAGTCATTCAGGTGTGTCTGACTCTCCATGATCCCACGTGGGGTTTTCTTGGAAGAAATACCGGAGTGGTCTACCATTTCATTCTCCAGTTTAGGGAGGATAAAATTACCTTATTAGAAGCTCTATTCAAATCTGGCCTCAGATACTTCCTAGCTGTTAATACCCACATGACCCTACCCTACTGGGCAAGTCACTTAACCCTGATTGCTTAGCCTTTGCTACTCTTCTCTTAGAATTGATACCAAGATAGAAGGAAAGGGTTTAAAAAAAACAAAACAAGCATCATCCTATGCACATCTCCCCATTTATATACTAAACACACACACACACACACACACACACACACACACACACACTTAATCTGAAGCTATCTCAGCTTTAAGAGTCCCTATTTAGTATAATCAGAAATTAGATTCTAAGGTTCTTTCCACTCAAATTTCATGACTCCTATGTGGAAGATGAATTTGCCCTCACTAAAATAATGATCAGTTCTTGCTTTACAGAAAGAAACCACAATGGTCTAAAATTCAACTGTTGGGAAAGGGACTGACACCTCTCAAAGATACCATCCTGAGAGAGAAATTTCCACTTGGGATTCTTTTCCTTCCCCCTAAACTGGGAAGAAATCAATCAGCCCTATAGAGCCTCTTTCAAACATAGCCTTTGATGTCCCTCAAGAGTAGGGACCATTACAGTATAAATGTGTAACTAGGTTAGAATAACCCAAACTTTTCTTTAGAGGATGATGACATTTGTACTCCATCAATAGGTAGAAGTAACTTAGGCTCTCATTAGCAAGAATAATTAATTAGCCCTGCCCTGTTCTTTCTCCTATGTCATCCACCCTATCATTGGCTTTGTGGTGGTCCAGAGGCTTTGATTCCCCCCATAAGACATAGTCCATAGTCTCTCTCCCCATGGGTCCTGGTGTTTTTCAGTCTAACTTCTATTTCTGTGACATCTCTCCTGCCCTCACTAAATCTGTCTTTGTCCTGGATACAAGAATTGAAATTTATGACTCTGCATGGGAGTGTTTATGTATAGGCATAGAAAATAGGCATAACTTACCTATCGGAGCAAAACCCAAATAATAAAACCAGATTTGTAAGTGTGCAGATGGAAAATTTGCAACACCTGAGCTACATTCCCAGCATCCATTTAAATTACGTCCTCATTTTACGTAAGGATGCTTAGGAGATAAATTTGGCTGAGATCCACCCTGCGGGGCTCTGTTTTTGGAGCTTGTGCTTTTGGTAAAGTGCTGCAGGTGTGAGTCTCTGTCTCTCTTTCCTCAGCTCACTTGACTGAAAGAACCTTTTTTCTTTTCCCTCTCTTTTGAGTTAGTATTAAAAAATCCTATATATTTTTAAATACTAGGAGTATTTATTCATTTTTACTCCTACATAAGAAATTTAAAATCTCATGCAATTACTCACATTTTACAGAAAGATTCATCACAGGACTCCTTTAAATAATTAACTCCCCTAAGTGCATTTAAAATAAGCTTTGGTTTACAAAACCTTTATTTGCATATTTTTCTAGTGTCTCTTATATTAAGCAACATATGCTGGCATGTTTGCTGTTTGTATGTTTTCAGGAGATATAATCAAAATGTATAGAAAAATAGGTGCTCATAATGTATTTGTGTCCTTGGGAATTTGTGAGTGGATACTGCAATTTAAACAAGGATGTGGCTGACATAAAGGGAAAATGAAGGGATTTAGAGTAGTACTTGAAAGGTCAGTCATATCTAACCTTTCACTCCCATGCAAGAGTCTCTTTGCCAATGGTATGGTTTGAGTTTAGGATTCAGAGAAAATGTAGAGTGGCTCCTAATATCAAAGAATCACCAGCAGGCAGTGTAAATATGGATTGTTGCTGTTGTCGAGCCATGTTCTACTCTTTGTGACCCCAAGGACCATTACAATACGTAGTTTTCTTGGCACATATATCAGAGTGGTTTGTGATTTCCTTCTGTGCTGGATTAAGGCAAAAGGTTAAAAAAAAAAGGATTAAATGACTTTCTCAGGGTCACACACCTGGTAAGTGTATGAAGCTGGATTTGAACTCATGTCTTCCTGACTGGATCAACACCATATCCACCGAGGGACTTAGCTATTTCTAAAATATGAATGGAGACCATCCTGAGTTATATCATGGGAGGGCCATTATAGTAGTATATTTCAAGTTCATCGGGCTTTGACTCTTCCCAATTAGGATTCAGGAAGCAACATCAAAAATAATGGCAATGGAATGCAAACTGGTTCTCTAACACAGCAATCCTATCTATACCAGAAGCACATGGAAAAATTCCATTTATACAAGAATCACTGGCCTGCAACCTTGCTGAGGCTGGTCTGCGAGGAGCTAATGAGAAACACTACCCAAGAAAATCTCCTCGTCACATGCTGGGGGCCATCAGTCCAAGACACCTTGACAGAGTCACGTGTGGTAGTTGGAGAGACCACAGAGTAGTCCTTGGCAAGATGTGACTGCCCACTCTATCCCCCTTGCATGACTTCTTTCATCAATGCCCCTTACATATGAATTGACATGATTATTATTCCCCCTAGTCTCAAAAGAAACAATGCAAGAGCAAAACACATGTACCCTTATTCCCCAAAACATCACCAAAAGATCAGACCCTCAAACCCAATCCCAAAAGACTATCATGGGTTAACTTTTACTTAGGTACATAATTCCCAGCGAAACAGCAGCTACAGGTCAAGCCCAAAACTTTCTCATGAAGCCATCACACAAATCAATCATAGAGGCCCATACAATACGTACAGGTACAGTACAGGTACACTAAGCTTCAATATGCCTCAGTGACTCAATTACACAAATCAGTAAATCAAACTCCTGAGTAAGCCACCTGTGACGAAATAATTTATCTTGTATTCTGTCTGTAATCACAATACAAAAATATAGAATGTTAATCAAGTGATTTGTTAGAAGTTAATGTATCACTTTTCCAATTATCTCTCTTTGATTTTGTATACCTGCATGCCAAGAAAATGGGTATAAAAATAAATCCCAGGCCTGGGAATGTCAGAGCAGCTATCAGATGCAAAGCAATCCCATGGCTGTTATGATTATAGTCCTATGAGCTCTGCCTGAAGCAGACTTTCAGTAATTACCATTGGCAGGTCATCCCATGGTCTTAAAGGCTGAGCTGAAATTAACTCTGGAGGACTTGCAAGCCATCAAAAATCATGACCTGGAGGATGTTGATTCAGCCCCTACATACTCTCAGCCACATCTACTGGTGCTAATTTCCAGGCCCGCTAGAGGATGAAGAGTTTCAGGCTGCTTGAACAATTGGCTATACAGGCTCAGGGAGGCCAGGAAGAAGGAATCTCAGAGATGTCTACAGGCATCCATCATGCTCATCCTCTTCCAATGACTGACACAAGACCTCCAGAGTTGTGTGATGTATAGGGACCTCTGTCGATGATCCAGACCCAGCTTTTGTATCCTGGTCTCTAAGTCTGGACTCATGTGTTGTAAACATTATTTATGGACCAATGCTTTTCTCAATTTATTTATTCCCTCTGCCCCCAGTACTTACCTACTCTAATTATACTCCAAGGGACGGTTTTGTACTTTTGGTTTTGATATATTTTTCTACCTTTTGTCAAATAAACAAAATAATTTACAATGAAAAAAAATACTATCTTAACCAAGTCTTGGTGATCACTGTGAAGCCATTTCAATCTCCTTGTGTTTTTTTTCTCTCTACACATAGTGTCATCACCCTAGTTCAGGTCCTCATATCTTCTCTCTTAGACTATATCTATAGTCCCTTACTAGACCATCCTGCTTTTAGTCTTTTCCCTCTCTAATTCATCTTCTACAGCTTATAATTTGATATTCCTAAAGCCCTTGACTGGTCAAAGAGCATCGGGGGGGGGGGGTGTTCATTTTTCTCCCCAGAAGCCTACTACTTCAGCAGCACCATAATGCTGATTAAATCATTGGGCAAAAGGACAGACAGTAAAATTTTGGGTTGTTCCTCTAGCAACTCTAATTTCCTTTTCCTTATGAAGAGAATCCAAAGTTCAGGGTAGCAGTATGAATTTAGAGAATGCATGTGTCCTTGAAGAAAGTGGGATCGACCAGAGAGAAAGGGGAATATTATATTGATTTATGGGTATGTTTATGGTTTCCTATGAGTTCTTCATGTATCTTGAACATTGTTTTGAAGAGAGAAGAGAACAAGCATTTATTACTTTACAAATATGATCTAATTTGATCCTCACAACAACCCTGTGAGGTAAGTGCTATTGTTACCCCTACTTTGCAGTTAAAAACACTAAGGTAGACAGAGGTTAAATGACATGCATTATTATTCCCATTTTACAGATAAGGAAATTAAGTCCCAGAGAGGCCAAATATCTTTACTATCATCATATTGCTAGCAAAAGTTGATCCATCACTGGTGATGAAACTCTTTTTACTTAGTTAGTGAGGTCAGAAGAGTAGACTCAGAAGGTACCTAGGTGGCTCAGTAGATTGAGAGCCAGGCCTAGAGATGGGATGTCCTAGGTTCAAATTTGGTCTCAGATACTAGCTGTATGACTCTGGGAAAGTCCTTTAACACCGAATGGGTAGCCTTACCACTCTTCTGCTTTGGAACCAACACACAGTATTAATTCTAAGATGGAAGATAAGGGTTTAAAAATAAAAAGAAGAAGAGTAAACCCAATCTGTCACTGGGAACATAGTTGAAACTTTTCCAGCATAACTACCTGGAAAAGTTTACACAGGCATATCTTATTTTCTTCTGCTTTGCTTTATTGTTCTTCACAGATACTGCATTTTTACAAGTTAAAGGTTTGTGGCAACCCTGTGTTGAACAGGTCTACTGGCACCATTTCCCCAACAGCATATGCTTATATCATGTCTCTGTGTCACACTTTGGTAATTTTCAAAATATTTTAAACCTTTTCATTATTAATATTATATCTGCTATGGTAATCTGTGATCAGTGATCTTCGATGCTATTCATGTAATTGTTTTAGGGTTCCACAAGCCACACCCATTTAATATGGCAAATACAATCCATAAGTGTTGTATGTGTTCTGACACCCCCACCCCTTCTCTCTTTCCCTCTTCTTGGGTTTCCCTATTCCCTGAGACCCATCATTGGAGAAAATGACATATACTTAGTTGATAAAGCAGCTGCAGGATTTCAGAAGACTGACTCTGATTTTGAAAGAAGTGAGTAAAATGTTATCAAACAGCATCACATACTACAGAAATATCTTTTGTGAAAGGAAGAGTCAACTGATGTGGTCAACTTTGCTATTGTCTTATTTTAAGAAATTGCTATAGCCACCCCAATACTCAGCAACCACCACCTTGATTAGTCAGCAGTCATCAACATTGAAGCAAGACCTTCCACCAGCAAAAGGTTATAATATGCTGAAAGCTTAGATGATGGTTAGTAATTTTTAGCAACAAGGTATCTTAAATGAAGATATATCCATTTTTAGGCATAATACTATTACACACTCAAAAGACTATAATATAGTATAAAAATAACTTTAATATAAATTGGGAAACCAAAAAATTTGTGACTTATTGTGATATTTTCTTTATTATGGTGGTCTGGAACTGAACCCATAATATCTCTCAAATATGTCTGTATTATGCTTACACAGCCAAAGAGCCTCTATTCCATGATGAGGTACCAGAGTAAGATTTCCACAATCAACCAATTAACATACATTTATTAAGTACCTAATACATACCAGGAACTGTGCTAAGCAAAAGCAATACAAATAAAGCAAAAAACAAAAACAAACAAATAAATAAAAAACAAACAAACAAACAAAATGTCTCTGCCCTCAAGGAACTTAGAAAATTTGAAAAAAAAGATTTCAAAAAGTTTAACATTTCTGATTGAGTCCATTCCATTGGGGCTAGGTACCCGATTCTTGGTTTGAGTTCCATCTTGCCACTTAATAGCTATAAGATACCAGGCACATCACTTCACTCTTCCTAATCTGTCAAAAGGGATCAATAAAATTTATACTACCTACCGCCCAGCATTGACAGCTCTTTGAAAATGGTAAAGTTCTATAGAGATCTAGGCTACCATTAATTTCTACTTGTTCTTTCTCCACAGTACCCTGTGTTCTATATTTTCCCTCCCATTCTTCACCTCAAATTGTTCCTGTCCTAGATCCCAATTCCTCAAGGCTTACAAGGTGACCAGCTAGATTTAATGGCTGAGAGGCAATGAACATTAGGACCAAAATAGTGGGTCAGGTTTTTTTCTTGGTTGTCTTATCGTCTACCTTCTTGTGTCTATGGTGAGCACTCAGCAATCCTAGAATTTCAGATCTCAAGGGTTAAAAAAGACCTCTAAGATTAAGTTTAACCAGTCCCTAAAAGTGAGTTCTCTATACTGTACCCAACAAGTTGTGGTCATCTAGTTTCTGCTTGGAGACTTATGTAGATACAGGATTAGTTATCCTCCTGAGGCAGCCCATTCCATTTTGGATAGTTCTAATTTTTAGGAATTTTTCCCCCTTTCTTGAGCCAAAATATGCTCAATGCTTCTTTCTACTTCTCTCTAGAGCCAAAAAAGATCAAGTTGTATCCCTGGTCAACAGAAAAGTCTTTAGATGTTTGAGGCCAACTATTACATTTTCCCCAACTTTTCTCTTTTCTATTCTTTAAATTCCTTAAAATGAACTCCATATAGAATGATCTCAAACACTTCTGTCATCTTGATCATGCCAGATCTCATTTCTATCCAAGTTAATAATGACCTTCCTAAAATGTGGTACTCTAAGTAGAAGAGAATATTCTGAATTTCATCTGACCAAGAGGGGCTATAATCTTCCTTCTTCTAGAGTACAGGGGACTTTGAACTTGTTTTGGAAAAACAACATATCTTGATAGCCATTTAGGTGGTGAGAGGAGTCCAAATCCAGCCTCAGGCACTTACTAATTGTGTGATATTTGGCACTTAATCCTGTTTGCCTCTGTTCCTTCTATGACAGTGGATAGCCTTTTCCCTTATAAGTTCATTGGAGACATCCTGGATCCTGGTCTTGTTGATAATAGTTAAATCATTTACTGTTGATCATCACATATTATTGTTGTTATTGTAAACAGTGTTCTCTTGGTTCTACTCATTTTGTTTTGCATCACGTCATCTAAGTTAAAGTTATATTACATATGTTTTTATATATTATATTAGTTTTTTTGTGATTATCTTATTTGTCATTTCTTATGGTACAATAGTATTCTATTGCAATCATTATACCACAGTCTCTTCAGCTATTTCCCAATTGATGGATATCCCTTCAGCTTCCAGTTCTTTGCTAGAATAAAAAGAGCTTTTATAAATATTTTAGAATATATAGTTTCTTTTCCTTTTTCCTTGATCACCTTAGAAAATGAACCTAACAGTTCTATTATTAGGACAAAACGTATGCACAGTTTTATAATTCTTTGAATATAATTCCAAATTGTTCTCCAAAATAAAGTTCTACCAATAATGTAATCTTGTCTCTATTTTTCCATATTCTTTCCAATATTTGTCATTTTAGTCAATCTGATAAGTATGAGATGATATCTCAAGAGTGGTTTTGATTTGCATTTCTCTTATCAATAATGAATTATAGCATTGTTTCATATAACTTTGATTTCTTTATCCCAAAATTATCTGTTTATATCTTTTGACCATTTATGAAGTGAGGAATGGCTCATGTTCTTATACATTTGATAAAGTCTTCTATATATTTTAGTTATGAGTCATGTTTGTCATGAGTCATTATGTCATGTTTCCCCTATTTATTGCTTTCCTTCTAATCTTGGCTACTTTAGTTTTATTTGTACAAAGCCTTTTCAATTTAATGTATTCAAAATTATCCATTTTATATTCTATGATGCTTTCTATATCTTTTTATTCATTAATAATTCTCCTATCCATAAATCTGATAGATTATATCTTCCCTCTTCTTCTAATTTGTTTAAAATATTTCCCTTTATACAATGTATATGTAGTGTATCCATTTTGATTTTATCTTGGTAATTAGTGTAAGATATTGATTTATATTTAGTTTCTGCCAAACTGATTTCTAGTTTTCCCAACAAATTTGATATAGTGAATTTTTATTCCAAACACTTGAACTTTACTTTTGTCAAATACAAGGTTACTATAATCTTTTATGACTGTTGTATATATATATATATATATGTACATATATTCTTTTCCATTGACCTACTTTTCTAATTCTTAACTAGTACCATATAGTTTTGATAATTACTGCTTTTTAATATAGTTTGAAATCTTATATTTCTAGACCTCCTTCCTTAATATTTTTCATTATTTCCTTTGATATTATTAAGCTTTTGTTTTTCAAATGAAATATTTTATCATTTTTTTAGTTTAATAAAATATTTTTTGGTAATTTAATTGAGAATGGCATTGAATAAGTAGATTAATTTAGGTAGGATTGTCATTTTAATTATATTGACTCTGTCTATCCATGAACAATAAATATTTCTCCAGTTATTTAAATCTGACTTTATTTGTATAAAAGGCATATGCTAATATAGTTTCTGATCTGTTCTTAATGAAGCCATATTGGCTTCTTGTGAGCAACGCTTTACTTTTTAAGTTCAATAAACATTCTTTTAATTTTTATTCTATAAATTTGCCATTTAACTAAGTCAAACATAATGGTCTTCCATCTATAAACTCCATTCTCTTCACTTTGGAGGAAAGTCAACACACGTGCCCTCTCTCCAAACTATTAAAAAAATAATCTACACTCTACTAAACCTGAAGAGTGGTTATTTAGTCTCTGCTTGGAGTCCTCTAAAGAGCAGGAACCCACTGTATTTTAAGGCAACCTAATTCATTTATGGAGTATTCTAGGATTTTCTTGGCAAAGCTATTGGAGTAGTTTGACATTTCCTTCCTTAGTCCAGTTTATAGATGAAGAAACTGTGGCAAACAGGGTTCAGTGACTTTCCCAGGGTCACACAACTAATGTCTGAGTATGGATTTGAACTTAGGTCTTCCTGACTCTAGGCTTGGCACTTTACTCACCACCTTAGCTAGAAGGAAGCTAAAATTTCTGAGTTAACATCACAGTAGTGCCTACAGAAAATGCTTTTCAAGAGTTTCTTCCAGAATCCTTCATGAGTCTCTATCATCTCACGAATCAGCACTATTCCCCAGGTCTAGTCTTTCTGCTCCCAGAAAGCAGAAAACCAAAATCAGATCCTTTTTAAGCCTGTAAAAATACTATATGAACTGACTAGACTTAACTGGCTTCCCTGCTCTCTTGTAGTGGTCCTGATCTGTTTGCATCATCTCTGACTGTTTCCTCTTATGAGTATTTCTCCCTCAATAAAGCTTATTTACTTTATTTCCTCTCTGTTCACTGTCTTATGCTCCATGCTCCTTTATATTGTACCTTGGGATCCGAAATCTCATGTAAACTGCAATAACAATCTTCTTAACTTAGTTGATTCCTGGGGAATTCAATTTTAAAAAATCTTATTGACCTATGATATCTATCAGACTCCTCCAACTTCACTGGACTCCCAGTCTTATCCTTTTGTCCCAACATCATGTACTCAGCAACATTAAATCATAGTGCATGACTTGATTTTAAAGACATAGAGTACTTTAATGTTGTTGAATATGGCAGGCATCAAATAGGTATGATTTAGCATCCCTTTTCACTATTCCTTAAGTAGTACAAATCTATTTTTGTTTCTGATTCCATTTGTAGACCATGGAAGAGATTATCTTTTAGGTCTAAAAATCAGCAGAAAGATTTGCTCTTTTGAACTCCCTGTTCTTACATTCTACCTCTCATATGATCAGAAACCCTAAAAAAAATTAGATTAGTCAATTTGTATGCCTGCTATTCTCTTGTCCAATCATCATCAACATGTATTTGTGGAAGAGCAATCATCTGTAAGACATTCTGTCCTATCCAACGATTCCCCCCTCCCACCTCCCAGCTAACTTCCTTCTTGTTCATTTATTTTTTATGTGGAGATGTAAAAAAACAAAACAAAACAACTATCCTTTCCTCTTCTCAGTTCTAAAACTAGTGACATGTGAACTGGTGATTTGAATTGCATTTCCCTTAGCATTTAGCACCTTGTCTCTGATTCAAAAGATGCAGTTTCAAAAATCTCAGACTATGCTTAAAATTGTTTTCTTAAAATGACAATTCTCCCACATAATTTGTATTCTTTTAAGCAACAAAAATTCTCTTGCCACCTACTTTTTTGCTTTTGGGATCAGAGATAAGTAACTAAAAGCTAAATATTTCCATGCTAAGTTTTCCACTAGCTTCCTGGTACCAAGCTCTTTCTTGATCTAATTCTCCCATTCTCCATAATTGTTCAAAAGCTCAGCTACTACCCACTTCTTTGATCCATTTCATCACTATGCCATTCTCAATGAATCCTATAATCACATTATTCTAGTTTGCCTGCAAGGTTGAACATGTGTTTTATGTTGAACCTATGATCCATATAGCCCTCAGATCTTTGAAATTCTGAATAAAACACTGAAAATGTACAGGGTCAATCAATCAATCAACTAAGCAATCAACAAATGATCATGAATCCGCTACTACTTGCTAGCACTGTGCTAAACATTGGGACTACAAAGAAGGGTCAAATTAGCCACTGCCCTCAAAGAGCTTATCCTCTACTAGAGGAGTCATTAAAAAAGCCAAATAGGCTCATACAATAAACATTCAGAATAAGAATAAGGTAGCCTCAGAGGGGAAATAGACTATAGTTTTCATACAGAATGCCTTCCTCTCAATACTTTTCCTTATACAAGTCAGATTATATAGACTTTTGAAATTTAATTTAGTAAATACCATTGACCTTGGGAACTAGTCAATTGGGTCCTAGAGTGTGATGATATTCAAGGATCTATAGTCATGACAGAGTTTAAATATTTAATCTTTCTTGGTATCCTTTGGATTCAGTTAATAAAATTCAATTTTATTTAACTTCCTGCCTATGATTTACAAGGCTGGGTAGCTAGGTGGCACAGTATATAGATTGTTGGACCTTGAGTCAGGAAGACCCGAGTTCAAAACTGAACAGGGACACTTGCTAGCTGTGTGACCTTGGGCAAGTCATATTTGCCTGAGTTTCCTCCTCTCTAAAATGAGCTGGAGAAGGAAATGGTAAATCACTCCAGTATTTTTGTCAAGAAAACCCCAAATGGGGTCACAAAAAATCAAATGTGACTGAAAAATAAATACACAAGGCACTATGCTAAGCACTCAAAACTCACAGAGAATCAACTGATCAACCAAAAAATATTTATTAAACATCTATTATGTTTCAGGCATTAGTAATCCCTGCCCTCAAGAAACTTACATTCTGAAGGAAAGAACTGAACATGCATACAAATAAAGAAATACAAAACAGGTTTAAAATAATGCAAATAATTTTGAGAGGGAAAGATTACTATCAACCAGAGAAATAAAAAAAAAAGGACTTCTAAAAATGGTGGTGTCTGATTTGTTTTGAAGGAAAGCAGCTAGAGATTTTTAAAAGGAAGGAGGAAATGGTCAGCAGTATCAGAAGCTACAGAGAGGATATGGAAGATGAAGGATGAAAAGAAATTTATTCCACAAACATTATTTATAATAATAATAGCCAGCATTTACAGTGCTTTAAGTTTTATAAAGAACGTTTTAGGTGTCTCATTTTATCTTCACAACAACCCTGGGAAGTAGGTGCTATTATTATCTCCGTTTTAAAGATGAGAAACAAAGAGAGGCAGAGATTAAATGACTTTTCCAGGGCCACACAGATGAAAGTGTCTGAGGTTGGATTTGAAGTGAAGGCTTCCTGACTTTCTGACTTAAGTTCAGGTGTTCTACTTGCTGCTCCATCTAGCGATCATTCATATTCATATATACTTCTGTGTATATATATATATATATATGTATATATATATATATATACACACACATTAAAACACATACATATAAAATTATTATTATATACATATTATGTATACATATATGTGAATATATGATAGCTAGCATTTATATATCACTTTAAGATTTTCAAAGTGAATTATAAATATTATCTCATTCAATTCTTACACCAATTCTGTAGGATATTTTTTCTTAAATTTTATTTATTTTTATGTTTACATGATTCATTTTCTTTCCCTCCCCTCTTTCCTCCCTACTCCTGGAGCCATAAAAAAACAGAATATAGCTAAAAAAATCAGAAAGCTAACAGGAGAACTCAAGTGAATCGATGTAGTTTCCTTTTAGAGAACTCCCTAAATACCTAGCTGTGGTCTTCAGGTATTCTAGCTCCCTGGGCCAGTCATGGAAAATGCTTTGGAGACAATGTTATATAAAATCGGTATCTCTATTCAAAGAGAGGGTACAAACTGAGTATCAGAACAAGGAGTCTCTGACTCTAAAGGATCTAGCTATCCAACCCACCACAATCTACATCCCCTCGCAAGGGAGTCTTCAGTTCTTCAAGCTAACTTACCAGCTTCCTATTTCTACCTAGGTGTTTCCCAAAAGGAGCTGGCTAAGCTGCCATCTATGACCCTCAGTAGTTGGTTTGGTTGTCAAAAGCTGTTTCCAAAATCCATTATGATTGCTCTCAAAATGGCTAAGTCCCACCCTAGTGGGTCTGACCCCTGAGGTAAAACCTCAAAGGCAACCTGACAGGATTTTAGACAAAACCTTCTGGAAAGTTGATAAAAACACAGTAGGTATAGTCAGATCCTTTGCTAGAGGTTCTCTAGTCAAACAGAGAACCTCCAAAGATGGATGATTTTAGGGTTTTCCCTTCTCCACAGACAGGCTGAAGTAGCCAATAATCTAGCCTTTCCTCTTCCCTTCAGGATTGGAAAAATTCCTTCACTACCCCAGGAAGTCACTCACTCTAACAGTTGTCCCTTCTAAACTGTTCCTCCTCTGCCCCCTGCCTGCTTAAATCCTTTCTCTAGAGTTCCTAGCAGGTACCTTAAAGACAACTTTCTACTTCTCTTAAATCTTATCCTTATCTCTATCCTTTTTCCATTACAGCTGACAAGCAATGCCACTGGGTTGTACAGATGTTGTCACTTGAGACCTATTTCTATATTAATCATTTTTGCTACAGAGTGATTTTTTAAAGCCTAAACCCCAAATAACATACTCATATATACATGTGATAAGTGATGTCTTATGTTATGTTGTTGCATTTCTACTCCATAGTTCTTTCTTTCAATGTGGATAGCATTCTTTTACATCAGTCCTTCAAGAGTGTCCTGGTTTGTTGCATTACTACCAGTAACAAGGTCTATTACATTGGATTTTTCCACAATGTTTCACTTTCTGTGTACACTGTCCTTCTGGTTCTTCTCATTTCACTTTGCATCAGTTCACTGAGGTTCTCCCAAATCATATGGAAAGCCTCCAGGTCATCAATCCTCACAAAACAATAGTATTCCATCACCTTCAGATACCACAATTTGTTCAGCCATTCCCCAATTGATGGACATCCCCTCATTTCCAATTTTTTTTTTTTGCCACCATAAAGAGCACAGCTAATGAATACTCTTGTGCAAGTATTTTATTCAATTATCTTTTTGGGATACAAACCCAGCAGTGGTATGGCTGGATCAAAGAGTATGCATTCTTTTAAAGTCCTTTGCGCATAATTCCAAGTTGTTTTCCAGAATGGCTGGATTAATTCACAACTCCACCAGCAATGCATTAATGTCCAAACTTTGCCACCTCCCCTCCAACATTTATTATTTTCCTTTGCTGTCATATTGGCCAATCTGCTAGGTGTGAGGTGGTACCTCAGCATTATTTTGATTTGTATTTCTCTAATTATGAGAGATTTAGAACATGAGTTCATGTACTTATTGATAGTTCTGATTTCTTTATCTGAAAACTACCTATTCATATTCCTTGACCATTTGTCAATTGGGGTGTGGCTTGATTTTTTTGTACAATTGACTTAGTTCCTTATAAATTTGAGAAATGAGGCCTTTGTCAGAGGTTATTGTTATACAAATTTTTACCCAATTTGTTACTTCCCTTCTAATTCTTGTTGCATTGGTTTTGCTTGTACAGAAACTTTTTAATTTAATATAATCAAAATTATTCATTTTACATTTTGTGGTGTTCTCTATCTCCTGCTTGGTCTTAAATTCCTTCCTTTATCATAGATCTGACAAATATACTATTCCTGCAAGATATTTTACAGATGAGAAAACTGAAACTTTGAGAGATTAAGTGACTTGCCTAAGGCCACATAGCTAGGAAGTGTCTGAAATAGGATTTGAACTCAGGAAAAGGAGTCTTCCTGACTCCAGGCACTCTAGTCACTAAACCACCTATCTGACCAATAGTTTGAAAGTTAAATTTCAGAAGGTACAAGACAGTCCAGCTGGTCCCTCCTCCCTGTGTAGCATGGGAGCATGGGTGTGCCAGTTGGGACAGAAGAATGGGGCTTTCACTAATTAGTGGTTCAGCACATTTGACCAGCATGGTTGGGGGAGGGAGAGAGAGTGTCTTCCTATTGATAATTGATCTTATGTGAACCAAAAGTCCAATACAGTAGACCAGAGGTAATGAAGATTCCCACCAAAATTCACTGTAAATATCAGATCTCATAGTTAAGATGAGTAGAAACAATGATCTAAAGTCAAGTAAATTGGCATGATCTTGGGAAGAAAACTCTACATCAGAGTGTGATATTTATCTTGTAGATTGTAAACTTGAGAGGAAGGATTATTTCTTATTTTAAAAGTGGAAACAAATTATATTAAACTTATAAAGGTTTTATTTATTACTTTTATTTTAAAATTACATTATTTCAGAATTTATTCCTCTAAAGGTCACTGACAGGAGTTCAGCAGTTATACCAGACAATTCTTTAAAAAACTTTTAAAATCAATTTTTACTATACTTTTTTCAACACAAATTTGTTATTCAATTGTTGCGGTCATGTTCAATTCTTCATAACCCCATTTTGGGGTTTTCTTGGCAGATATACTAAAGTGCTTCGCCATTTCCTTCTCTAGCTTATTTGACAGATGAGGAAAAGGAGGCAAAGAGAGTTAAGTGACAGGGTCACCCAGTTAGGAAGTATCTGAGACTGAATTTGAATTTATGAAGATGAATCTTCCTGACTCCAAGCCCAGTGCTCTATCCACTATTCCACTTCGCTATCCAGATCCCATTACCTATTTTTTTTTTTGTTAGAATGTTGCACCTCTGACTCATTCTGCCCCCTGCCCTCTCCCTTCTCCACCAACCTTATGGACCTTCCTTTGTATTGATGATTTTTTTTTAGATCCAAAATTCCAACAACACATTGACCTGACAACACATGCAACTCTCCATATCCACAATCCCCTACTCTGTTTGAATTTCCTCATCTCATCCCTGGAGCCACATTTGTTCATTAAACTCACACAGTGTTCAGTTTTGTTTTACTGCCTTTAACATTGTTATAGTCATTGTGTCTTTTGTTGCTTTGTTTCCATTGATTATATGCCTTCCTATGTTCTCTGAATGCTTCATATGTTTCATTGCTTACCATGAAAAAATATACCATTAAATTCACATCCTGTGAGTCAGGATGGCAGAATGGATAGTGCTGTGCCTGGAATTAGAAAGATTTGAGTTCAAATCCGGTCTTAGATAAACTGTGTGGCCTTGAGCAAGCCATTTAACTCCTGTTTGTCTCAGTTTGTTCAACTGTAAAATGGGAATAGTAAAAACACCCACCTCAAAGAATTAAAAAAAAACCCATTACCCTGCAATGGTATCAATCCTGAAACAGAAGAATTACAAGGGCTAGGCAATTAGGATTAAGTGACTAAGGGTTACTTAGATAGGAAGAGTCTGAGACCACATTTGAACCCAGGTCCTCCCAGCTCCAAACATAGTGCTCCAAACACTGTTCTATCTAGCTGCTCCTACCTCATAGAATTGTTGTGAGGATCAAATGAGATAATATTTGTAAAAGGAATTAGCACAGTTTCTGGCCCATAGCACCATAGAAATGCTGGCTATAATAATAATAATAATAACAATTTAAAAAACCCTTAGCTCCTCTTTTCGAATTGATATCAAGTATTGGTTCCACAGCAGAAGAGCAGGAAGGGCTAGGCAATTGGGTGTGAGTGACTTGCCCAGGGTCACACAGCTATGAAGTATCTGAGGTCAAATTTGAACCAAGGACCTCTTGCCTATAGACCTGACTTTCTATCTACCTTGCTGCCTCAATGCTGGCTTATCATCATTATTATTGTCAGCTTCTGAGTAAGAAAGACCTGGATTCAAATTCTATCTCTGATACATATTGTCTATGTGACACCAGAACAAATTATTTAACTTTTGATTGCCTCAGGCAACTAATTGAAACTAGAAATTGAAGAGCAAAGTATTGATTTTCACTGGTAGAGGGAATTTATTCACTTGGAGTTCCCCATACCAATAGAATCATAGATCTGATATCAAGACAAACAAGCAAGCATGTGTCATAATTTGTTTAGCCATTCCTTAAGTAATGAACATCTATTTTATTTCCAATTATTTTTTTGCAGCCACAAAAAGTGCTACTAAGAATATGGTGAAGTACAGGAGACCTTTCTTTCTGTCTCTGATTTCCTTGGGATGTGTCCTAGCAATGGCTTCTCTGGGTCAAAAGAGATGGACATTTTAGTCACTTTTCCCTATAGAATTCCATTTTTTTGGTAATAGTTTGACTAATTTATAATTTCACCAACAATGTATGAGTATACCAGGCTTTTTTATTCCAAATTTTACAAAACCAATGAAATAAGCATTTCCATATATAAAGAAAAAGAGATTATATAAATAGGATCACAAATCTATATGTTCATTTATTTTTCTTCATATCTACATAATAAATCTTATCCACTGGTGTCCCAACCCCTCCCCACCCTCCCTGCATCACAAAAGAGATTGTCAAGGCAGCCAGCACATACATATAAATGAAGTCTTTTCTATTTCAAATTTCTGTTCACTCTCTGGAGGTAACATCCAGAATTAATTTTGTGGCTGTGTATAATGTTCTCTTGGTTCTACCCATTTCACTGTTCATTATCTTGTGTAGTTCTTTCCAAGTTTTAAAAAAAATCCATCTGTTCCTTGTTTCTTATAGCACAGTAGTATTCTATTACAGTCCACAGTTTGTTCAGCAATTCCCCCATTGATGGGTATCCTCTCAATTTCCAATTCTTTTCCACCTCAAAGAGAGCTACTATATATTTTGGAACATATGGTCTCTTTTTCTCTTTCCTTTACCTCCTTGGGAGAGCAACAGTACCAGCAATGGTACTGTTGGGTTTAATGCAATACCCAATCTTATAACTCTCTGGGTATAATTCCAAATTGCTCTCCAAAATGGTTGGATCAGTTCACAGGTCCACTAACAATGCATTAGTGTGTCTGTTTTTCCACATCCTCGCTAACATTTGTCATTTTGCCTTTCATTTTAGCCACTCTGAAAGGTATGGGGTGATTTCTCAGAATTGTTTTGGTTCGAGTATGCCAGTCTTAATGTAGCTTCCAAAACATGAGCTATTTCCAGGTATGGTTATCTTGGGCAGGGAGTACTTTTTTTTTGTCTATGAATTATCAGCTCTTAGTATATATAGTACCTTGCATGCACTAAATCAAGAGATCAATAAGCATTTATTAAGGACCCACTATGTGTCATGAATTGTACTAGGCACTGACAGTAAATTTTTTATTTATAATATATCATACAATTTGGGGGCAGCTAGATGGCACAGAAGATAGACTGGCAAAAAGAGCTCAATCTGTCATCAAACACTTGTTAGCTGTGTCACTTATTAGCTAGTCATGTAACCCTGTTTGCCTCAGTTTCTTATCTCTAAAAGGAACCAGAGTAGGGCAGCTGGGTAGCTCAGTGGATTGAGAGCCAGGCCTAGAGATGGGAGGCCCTAGGTTCAAATCTGGCCTTAGACACTTCCCAGCTGTGTGACCCTGGGCAAGTCACTTGACCCCCATTGCCTAACCCTTACCACTCTTCTGCCTTGGAACCGATACGCAGTATTGATACCAAGATGGAAAGTAAGGGTTAAAAAAAAATAAAATAAAAGGAGCCAGAGAAGGAAATGGCAAACCACTCCAATATCTTTGCCAAGAAAACCCCCAAAGAGATCATGAAGACTCAGACATGACTGAAAAAGATTGAACAAAAATGCTTCCCTATTACCTTCAGGTAAAATCATTTTATTTTTATCATTAATTATTATTGTTTGATTATTAATTTTATTAATATCATTAATATTAAAGCCTCTGACTTTGAAAACCCTTTCCAACCAGACTGTTCCACTATACAACAACAAAATGGCACAACTTTTTAAAGCACAATGCCTGGCACATAGTAAGAATCTAATAAACGATCATTGCTTGGAGAGGCTCGAAGACAGGATTGTATCATTGTACTCCACGCTTCTTTTACTCTGCTATTCTGAAATGCTATTGATCTGGGATGGGCAATCAGGATTGTAAGCAGACCGAAAACGCAGCCATATAAGAATCAGTTACAATAACTGGGATATTTAGCTTGGAGAAGAGAAGATTTAGAGAGAACTTGATAGCTGTCTTTAAGAATTTGAAGAACTGTCATGTTTAAAGAGAGAGATCAGATTAGACTTGTTCTGCTTGGGCCCAGAGGGTATAACTTGGAATAGTGGGTGGAAATTGGAGAAAGTTAGATTCAGATTTAATGTAAGGAAAAGCTTCCTGACAATTAAATATACACAAGTAGAATAGGCTGCCTGGGGAAGGAATGTGAATCCCATTGTCACTGGATAAGCACTGGTTGAGATGTTGTAGCAGCCAGTTCTTTACTGGGAATGGGTCTCTGGGGTCCTTCCAGACTCAGAGATGCTCTGACTCTGTTTCATGAGGTTGTTGATCCCTTAGACCTAGAAATCTTCAAGTAGATGCTAGAAAGCAGGGTAGCTAGTGGCTAGAGTAGCAGAGTGGAGGTAGAGAAGAACTTGGTCTGAAAACCACCTTGAGTGCTCACTAGCTGTGTGACCCCAAGCAATGTCCCTAAACCACTCTGGTCCTCTGTTTCTTTTTTTGTAAAATGGAGAGGATAAATACCACTTACTTCTCAGGGCTGTCTTAGGAATTAAAGGAGATCATTTCAATCACTCTGACAACCTTCAAGAGCTATATAAATATGAGTTCTTGTTCTAATTGGGGATGGCATAATTATGGAGAAGATTCCTGCTTAGGTGGACTTATAGGTCCTATTGAATCCTATTTGCTATTACTGGAATTTATAGAAGCGTGAGCTGCTCTGCAGGTCTTGAGACAAACATTCCAATTCCTCAAACCTACAAAACTTTGCTTATCAAACTATATCTTTTATGATCTCATTCTTATACTTTCTAGAGTGATACTGACATAATCATAAATCTGACCAGTCTCATTGTCAGCACTTAATCCCCATTGCCTAGCCCTTACCATTGTTCTGACATGGAACCAAAAGCTAATCTTGGGTGGTAGTGAGATGTAGAGGGATATATGGATAAAAATTCTCTTAATAACTTAAAAGAATCATATACATAGACATTTATAGGAAGAATTGTAAAATCTTCAAGTGGGAAGGGTTCTTCAAGCTCATCTGATCCACTTTAGCATTTTTCAAACGAGAAAACTGAAACCCTGAAAAAAGTTGAAGATCTAGCTAATAAGTAGCAGAGGTGGGATTTGAACTGGTGTGTGCTGACTTTAGATTTGGTACTCTTTCTGCTGCAAATGATCTCTTAGGTAATTTTTTAAACCTTTACCTTTCATCTTGGAATCAATACTGTGTATGGGCTCCAAGGCAGAATAGTGGTAAGGGCTAGGCAATGGGGATTAAGTGACTTACCCAGGGTCACACAGTTGGGAAGTGTCTGAGGCCAGATTTGAACCTAGGACCTCCTGTCTCTAGGCCTGGCTCTCAATCCACTGAGCTACTCAGATGCCCCCTCTTAGGTAATTTTAAACTCTAAAATTTCATGGGTATGTTTCCTCACTATTCAAAAATTTTCAATACTTCTTTTGTAGTTAGTAAAATATAAAGAGAGTACCAGAATTAAAGTCTAGAGACACAGAGCTCAGGTCCTGTCTCAATCATTTATCAGTCTTGTGATTATGAATGGATCTCCCTCTCTGAGCCTCAATTTTCTGATCTGTAAAATGGAAATTATGCCTTCCTCACAGGGTTGTTATGAGGATCAACTAAGACAATATATGTTAAGAACTTTATAAGTCTTAAAATGTTATAGAAAAGTAATACTACTTACTGTGCCATATAAAATAATAAACAAGACCTGAAAAGACTTACATGAACTGATATGAAGTGAAGTGAGCAGAACCAGGAAACTGTTGTATACAGTACAATAATGTATGATGATCAGTCGTGGATGACTTAACTATTATCAACAAGGAAATGATCCAGGACATCTTCATGGAACTCATGAGGAAAAAAGCTATATGTTGCCATAGAAGGAACAGACAGAGTCTGAATGCAAATTAAACATATCATTCTTCACTTTATTTCCTTCACTAATTTTTCTCTAGTGTAAGAATCTTGTTTCACAATATGATGAACATGAAAATATATATTTTATCATAATATATATATAACCTATATCATATGTAGGAAGTAAGGGATAGAATTTGGATACAAGCCCTGGGAAAGGATTCTGAGGAGAGAAGGATTGTGGGAGTTTGTACTGTTGTTAACTATGACTCTCTCTTCTGCTTTTGACTGAGCTGGAAGGAGGTTTTGCAAATTCTCCCTTGGCAGTCATAATCTCATGGAGAGATTAGTGATTCCTTGGTTTGAGAATCTGCCTTGAGTGGATTGTTTTCCCTGAGGTAGAGAGACCATCTGCCTGTGATCCATCTGCCAGAAATCCACTTGGCCAAGATAATCCCAAGGACTTGTCACCTGGGACTTTGGGTTATCTAGTGAAGCCAACTCCAGGCTTTAGGTAAGGGCTCAAATGCACCTGTGAGTCCTTTCCTCTTCCTCTTTTTGTTAATCCATATTACGTAGGTTAATTTATAGTCAGATAGCTTTTGGGATCTTAGATAAGAGGAGGAAGAAATAAGAAGGACTTAAGAAGACCAGAAGAGCAAACCCCATGACAGGGGGGGAAATTGGGGGAGAGGAGATATAGCTAGATAGATTTAGGACTGTATTTATCATTTTCCTACCATTAATAACTTGTTTTTACTAATTTTAAGGGTTGTGCTTTACTGGCCCTGGGGAGATTCCTAGGTGGGTTTTATCATTTCCCATCCATTTAGGAAGAATTTTTATTTCACTCATTAACCTGTTTTCTTGGAGAAGTGAGAGGGTTGGGAAGGAGGAAGAGAACATAGATTGTAAAATGTCAGAAAATGAATATTGAAAATTGTATTGACATGTAATCTGGAAAAATTAAAAAAAAAGGAAAGAAAAAAGTGCTATGCAAAAGGCAGTTTTTCTCATAACAGCACAAACTCCAATACGGGTGGAGGACCAAGCCTTTATGTTTCAATTTATATTCATTTGGAAGAAATCATCCTGAGTAAAACTTCAAAGTACAAAGTTTGAATTAATGATTGAGAAGAAGCCATTCCAAACAGGGAAAAATAAATCGGAGACATGACATACATCTGAAGAGAGAACTAATAGTGTAAGGCAATATATCCTCCATAGATTTGTAATAAGATGAGTTCTTTTGATATGGATAAAATTAAAGGTTTATACTTGTATTAAAAAATTGACTTCCCGAGTACAATACAAATGAATCATGGGTAGACAGCAGTTCACCTTAAGTAAGCCTGGAGATTTCTTTCTTTTTTTCTCCCATCATTTCAGTCATGTCCAACTCTTTATGACCTTATTCAGGGTTCTCTTGGCAAAGATGTTGGAGTCATTTGCCATTTCCTTCTCCAGGTCATTTTGAAGATGAGTAACTGAGGTAAACAGGTTTAAGTGACTTGCCCAGGATCCCATAGCTAGTGTCTGAGGCCAGATTTGAACTCATGAAAAATGAGTCTTCTGGATTCCAGGGCCAGCCCTCTATCCACTGTGCCACCTAACTGTTCTATCTCAAGGTTTTAGGAAAATTAAAGCTCAATAACCAGAAAGCTGAGGCTTTCTTGCTTAGGTTTCATTAAGATGAACAGAATAGGTTAAAAAGGGGGAGGGTAGCTACGTGACTCAGTGGATTGAAAGGCAGGTCTGGAGATGGGAGGTCTTGGGTTCCAATGTGATCTCACACTCTCTAGCAATGTGATGTTGGGCAAGTCACTTTGCCCTTATTGCCTAGCCCTTAACACTCTTCTGCCTTGGAAGCAATACTGAGTATCAATTGTTAGATGGAAAGGAAGGGATTAAAAAGAAGGTGAATAGAGTATCTAGGAATATGCAATTTTGATTTCATTTTACTCTGTTCTTATCATACTGCCTCTGGAGTTCTGTGTTTGGGTCTAGGAACCTCAGTTTAGGAAGGATTTTGGTAAATTGTAGAGAGTTTAGCTGACTGACCCTGGGCAAGTCCTACCATTCCTCTGCTTTGTAGGGGATATTTAGTATCAATTCCAAGACAGAACGTAAGGGTTTAAATTTTAAAAAAGTTCAGCTAAAGACAGCTAGGACCATCAAAGACCTCCAGTTCTTGCCATGTGAGAATCAGTGGAAGGAACTAAGGATACTTAGCCTGAAGAAGATTGAGTGTAAGCAAGAAAGCAGACTTGAAGCATGTGAAGGGCTGGCATGTACAAGGGCATTTATTTTGCTTGTTCTCAAAGGGCAAAATTGAGAATGATGAATGGAAGCTGATTTTAGGTAGAGGGAAGGAAAATTTTTCTAAAAATTAGAGCTATTCCAAAGTAGGATGGACAGCTTCAGTACCTAGTGGGTTGTCCCTCACTGAAGATCTTTGTTGTTCATTCTCTCATTTCTAAGAGGACATCACGAGGTTATGTATTGACTTGTAAGTGAATTGATTTAAGTAAGGTAGAGATGTACAAAGTCATCAGTCACACTCTCTCTTCCAGAGTCATCAAAGTCAGTGGCAGGACAAAAGTCTGGATAACTGGTAATGCAACAGGATTACACTGCTTTCTTTGATGTCTGACCAAATTCTAAATGTTCCACAGAGCCTCCTTAAGGCACAAAGGTTGTTGCAGCAACTTGTTCTCTGCCGATTCTACCAGGGCAAGTCTTCATATGCTTATGTAGTAGATATTCCCCCAATTTAATGACGGATTTGTGGCCTATGGGTTCCCCTCAACCTGGTTTAACCCTTCTACCTAGATAATTTCACTGGGATGTAACCTCTGTGTATGCTACAGCTTGTTGGAGCCACATGTGAGAGCTGGGTGAAAGGTGGACATCAAAAGTGGATGAGAAGCCCTGAGAAGGGTTCAGCAAGCCATCTCACCAGAGGAGCTAGTCCTCCTTGATGTGAGAGCTTATTTTTCATATGCCATAATAATTCATATAAATTACTGTGTATTCCTATGTCTGGGATCTAGCTCATAGATTTCATCTAGTCTGTTGCTCTTGGAATTTTTTTGTCCTTGGGAATCCCAAGGAATATCTTTCTTTTAAATAGAACTTGGTTAATAAAGGAAGGGGACAAGGATTCTTTCCCTGTGTATGTAACTGGTATACCTGTGGGAATGAAGAGGGGGATAGTTGATGGACCACCTCTTAATTAGCTATCACCAATTGAAGAAGTCTTGCTATGTTCAAGGGAGAGGCTGAATAATGAGCTCCTAAAAATCTATTTCTTAAGCTCATGTCATCCCTGGTCATGAGAGGGCCATGAAGACCTATATCATTTCTTGGTTTAATGCCAGTCCAACCACTACACCTGATACAATCAATAAACTTGTATTGTTACCCCAAAATCAGCCTCTTGAGATAATCTTAATCCCAACAATGGATCTATCACTTGTCAGGCATATTGTATAAATGATTCTCTTTCATTTTTTGAGTTACCTCCAAAAGCCACTGAGAAATCACCTAATTCTGAGATTCAGTGAATACTAAGGACAATAAAAGCCATGGGAACTCCAAAGAGAGCTTGATTATGGTTGGGATGTGAGGAAAAGGCTTCCTGAAGGAGGTAGGATGTGAACTTGTCTTGAGGGCAGTGAATTTGAATGTGTATAGAGAAAAATGATATTCAAAGTTTGTGACAAACCACCTGTAAGCCACAACTGTAATTTTATCTCCCACTGCTGCTTGCTGGGAATATTTCATTTCCACTGCCCATGAAATCAGAAACTCAGAATTGGGAAGAACATCAAAGACTATTTGGTCCACCTACTACCTGAATGAGAGGACCTTCGACAACATATACTCCAGATTATCACTTAATCTTTGCCTTAAGATGACCAATGATGGAAATCTCACTACCTACCCAAGGAACCCAATCCATTCTGGGATAGCTCTAACTGTTAGGAAGTTTGTCTTGACACCAAGCCTAAATCTGCCTCTATGCAATTTTAATTTTTACCCATTGTTCCTAGCTCTGATTTGTGGGGCCAAGCAGAACATGTCTAATCCCTAATGCTCTGCTTTACCTCTTTTCTCAGAGGAAAGTTGATTGGAAGAATAAGGAGTGTTTTGTCTGGAGAAAGAATTGAAAACTTGGCTTTTCTCAAATATTTGGAACGTTGTCATGTACAAAAATGATTAGACTTGTTCTTTTTGGCTCTGGAGGGCAAGATAAAACCAATGATTGAAAATATAGGAAGGAAGATTTTGGCTTGACCTAAATTGGTTTAATTTTTAGTTGTTGAATAAGTAGTATGAATTTTAAAACTACTCCACCCTACTCAGACCATACTTTAGAAGATTTGATTTAGCTATTTTCTGATTTGTAAAAATGTAGATACTTGGTCTAACAGAATCAGATCTTGGGAACTCTACATTGTTCCACCCTACTTAGTTTTATGAGGTCAGGAATGTCTGCACCCATACTCAAGGATTAAGTATCTAAGAAGATGGCCTTCAACAGACATGTGCAGAAACAGCTGACAAACCCCTGGGCTGTCCTAAGTCAAGCTAAGCTAACATTGGTATAGATGAGATGCAGGAAAGTGATGTAAAACCGTCTATATAGGGCACGTCACTTCCTCTCTTTGGCCTCTTTCCCCAAAGAGGTGGCTCTGGCTGGCAGTGTGCTAAGTATTCCGACATCTTGGTGTAGTGACAGCTATTTGTCTGGGTTTTGGCGGTGAGTTTGCCCTTGGGTTAATTCAGGTTCAGGCATCTTGACTGAGCCCTCTTGGAGTTCAGGCTGATTCCTTCCTCTTTTACTCTCCAAAACCTTACCTTCCTAGAGACTCTAATCTTCCCCCTGGCACAAGCCAGGCGGGAGAAATCCTACGCCCTTTCCTTCTCCCTTCTTCTTAATTTTTTCCACTATATTAATTAAATCACCATAAATTTCCAGCTAACTTGGATTTTTTTTTATTTGGGATATCCATGGCGACCAAATAATTAATATAGTTTAGGTCACAATGCTAAAATTATCTTTTACAGTTTTGGCTGATCGCATCAGTTGTGAAAAAATACTGTCAATCTTCTTAACTTTCCGAAACCTTTTTTCTACTGTGACTATCCCTAAATTAAGCTTTTAATAGCTTATTTTGATCAGTTGTAGTGATAAGTAAATATGGATTTCCCCCCTTATCTCCTTAAATTAGATAGAATGCAGCTGTTTTTTTCCTTTTTTTTAAAAATCCAAAGTGGCAGGACTGGGAAAGCTGTTTAGCTATGAATTCCCTTTCCCTCAGGGAACAACTGCCTAGATTACTCTTAATTAGGAGTGAAGGGGATCTAAAGAGAGTTTTGGCCTTGCCCTGTTCCCCATGTGTTTTGTGAAGCCCGCTAGGAAAATAATTACTATATACATAAATGAATACTACATTCTTCGACATTTATATGGTGGTTGAAAAATTAGGGACATTGAGGAATTCAGCATACCTCCAATTTTTTATATTATTAGGTAATGTCATTTTTGTACTCCTCAGTACTGTGTTTAGAGATGCTAACATAAAAAAAAATTATTTGAATCTGAAATTCAGAAAAACATATGAAATTCCAAAGCTAAAATACAAGAAATTATGCAAGAATCTGAAGCTAAAATACAGAAAATTATAAAAAACATGCAAGATAAAACACAGGAAAATATAAAAAATTTGAGGCTAAAATATAGGAGAACATACAAGTCCAATTTGATAATTTAAAATGTTTCTTACAGGATCAATTGGCAAACATCCACCCCACCAGAAACAGGTCTAGACATGACAGACCTGTTTCTGAACCTCTAAATGAGGAAATTTCCTTCCCTGAAATAGAGATGCAAAACACCTTCCTTATATCTCAGCTAACAGACTGGTTCTCTCATGGTCTGCAAATCTTGGCTGAACTTAATCCCCAAGACTCTTCCCCTGCAATCCCAGTTTCTCGTGTTTCTTCTCCTACACAAAACCAAATTCCAGCCCAAAAGAAATCTCATCCTTCTAAAGAAACTTGTCTTTGTTAAACTGACCCACAGGTACCAAATTCAATTAGAGGCCTGTTTCCTCTAAGAGATGTACCTGAAATAGGACGGAACAGGGATGTGGTGACTTTAAAGCACAATATACTCTTTACTCCTCAAGAAATAAATGAATTTACATGAAATATCCCCATATATGAACAAGATCCCTTTCTAGTAACAAAAAAGATGACAGACATTTTTTCAGTATAATCCATCTTACAAGGAAGTTGAAAACTTGCGATAGGCTTTTTTAACTGAATGTGAGAAAAATAAAATAATTGCTCATGCCAACAAACACGGGGGCGCAATGTAGCACATTGGCAATCTCTGGATCCCAAATGGGACTATAACGACTCTGAGGATCTTTTACAACTATACCGTTGTAAAGAGGCCATCTTAACATCAATGAGAGAGTGTGTAGACAGTCCGATAAGTGGACAGAATTTGAAAAAATTAAGCAAAATGAGGAAGAGACACCCTCCAGATTCATCGGCAGAATAATCAAGTTTGGGGGTAGATACATGGATTTTGAGCTATCTAAAGAAAATTGCATAAGACAAATTAGAAGGCATTTTGTCAATAACTCTTGCAAAGTGATTAGGGATTATTTTTGAACACATTGCTCAATATGGCTGCAGATGGACCTTGAAGAATTGAGAAAAATGGCTGTATATGTTTCAAAGGGAAACAAAGAAAAGGAGGAAGAGAATAATGATCTCATGGAGGAAATTGGGAAACAACTGACATACTTAAAAGATAAGATCGCTAAACTGGAAAGAGATCATGATACTCAACCAATGGCACTTGCCCCTCTCTAGGAATCTAATTATTGATCCATTACCTGCCAATTCTGTGAGAAGAAGGGCCACAGAATGGTAGAGTGTAGAACTTTACTCAAGGCACTCAGAAGGAATCTGCAGTTTAATAACAACTACAGATGTGATAATTATAGAAATAATTATAATAATGATAATGGAAACCAGAACTTTAGGAATGATAACTATAGGAATAGATATTGGGAAAATGATAACTCAAACCAAATAGCTCCTCAACAATATAACTTAAGTGGTGCTCATCCAAAAAATACTTGGGGTGTTAATGCCCCTCAGGGGGGTGCCCTTCAGGGGGGTGCCCAAGGAACTTCCCAAATACAATGAAGGTGTTGGGGGGGGTTAAGGCACAGGAATCAGAGGATACAGCCTTTGATTTTCTGGACTCTGATGTCCTACTACCCTTTGTCCCTATCTACTGCCCCCCTATACTAATGAACCCCATGTTACCTTAAAGGTGGGTAACACATGTTATGATTTTTTAATATGCTAAACTTACATTTTATTTATTTTTCCATTTGAATGAGTTTATTTAGTTAATTTAGAACAATATCCCTTGGTTACAATAATCACATTATTTCCCTCCCTCCCCTCCATCCACCCTTCCTATAGTCAACATGCAATTTCATTGGGTATTACTTGTGTCCTTGATTAGAACCTATTTCTATATAGGTACAACATTCCTTCCTTTTGATGCCTTATTCCCCTTTAAATTTTCTGGGGAGGGATCTTCTATGCAAAATCAGAGCCACAATAACCTGCTCCCCAGATGGTTCCTTATCATTTGGAGTACCTGAGGAACCCTTAAATTTACTCCCTGTAATTCTCTCAGAAAGTCAGGAGGGGAAAAAGCATCCAACCTTTGTAATACCTGAAGATATACTAGATTCTCTTTGGGCCACATCTTCTTCCGATGTTTGCTTACTTAAATCGGCTGTTCCTGTGCAGATAAAATCTAGCCCACCTCCTTTCATTCCTCAGTATCCCCTCTCAAAAGAGGCAATAGAGGGTATTACCCCAGTAATAAACTTATTAATTGCACAGGGAATAATAATTCCCTGTAAATCTGAATACAACATGCCCATCCCGCCCATTAAAAAACCAAAAAAGGGACCTAATGGCAAGCACCTCTATAGATTCATATAGGATCTGAGGGCTGTGAACAGTCACTTTATAAAGAGACAATCCGTAGTTTCCTACATACATACAATTATTTCTTCTATTCCTAGCATAGCTTGTGCTCAGCCTTCTTTTCATACCCATACATGAGAACTCCAGGCATATCTTTGCTTTTACCTGGGAGAGCTCTCAATATATGTGGAGTTGTCTGCGACATAGTTACATGGAAAGCCCAAGTTTATTTGCACAAATTTTGAGCCAAGACACAGATAATATAACATTTAAAAATAGAAAATTAATCAAATATGTAGATGATTTACTCTTGACTTCAACAGATGCAGAAGCATGTCAGGAAGATAGTAAACACCTTCTTTTGGAATTGAACAGAAGAGGACAAAAGATCTCGAAGGGTAAAGTTCAGTGGTGTCTCTCTAAAGTAGAATATTTGGGGTTCATCCTGACTGTGGGTGCCCACTCTATTTCTCCCAAATGAATTGAGAATATTCAAAATTTAAGTGCTCCTACCACTAAGAAATAGTTGAGAGCAATTTTAGGAGCAACAGGGTTTTGTAGGCAATGGATTTCTTGCTATGGGGAAATTACTAATCCCCCTTATAGCACTAACAAGTGATTCCGTCCCTGAACCCCTCAAATTAGAGCCTGAACACTTGTCATCTCTACCAGATCTAAAACAGGCTTTCCTGTCTGCCCCTGCTCTAGGCATCCTAGATTACAACAAGCCACTTACTTTGTATGTACATGAGTGAAGAGGGGGTAACTTCAGGTGTTTTAACTCAGACTTTGGGGCCTTCTCAGCACCCAATTGCTTATTATTCTGCCCAACTGGACCCAGTAGCATCAGGAGCACCACCATGTCTTAGAGGAGTAGCTGCTACAGCCTTCTAGTGACAAAAACTGTTTATCTAGTATTAGGATGCCCATTAACAATTATGTGCCCATATGAGGTAGAAGCATTGTTGTTAAGGTATAGAACACAGGCATTCTTGGATCAGCGAATTACAAGGTATGAAATAACCTTGTTAAACAGCAAAAACATTACCTTGAAACAGTGTACAACCCTTAACCCTCCCACCTTGCTTCCAGATTTACCAACTTCAGGAGAACCATTACACAATTGCCAAACACTAGTGTCCATGGCAGAAAAGCCTCAAGATAATCTCTTGGATACTCCCTTAGATAATCCAGATCTGGTATTATTTACTGATGGTTTCTCTTTTATGAGGGGTGGCATATGTTACACTGGAGCTGATTTAGTCACAGAATTTGCCACTAAGTGGTCAGTTTCACTTTGTGAATCTTAAAAATTCTCAGACACTACTTCATAAGATTTGGTTAAGGCCATTCCCCATTTAAACAATGAAGGTACTTGATCAGAAATGTGGGAACTCTACTTCACCCATACTTAAGCATGCCTTAGGGGGAGATAAAGTTGTAAACTCCTTGCTGAACAATGAAAAATACTTAAACCCATACTTATAGTAAGGCAAAAGTTCTTAAGCTGTGCCTATGTTTAGATATAATACAAAGGGGTGCTAAGTACCTATAAAGGTCAGGCAACTTATGAACTTGCAAGTGGCAAAGAGGTGAGAACTTACTCAGGTGTGAATTACTCAAAAGTTTAGACTACTTAGGTGTGAATTAAGAATGGTCTGTCCTTTGGAAAACGTCTACTGTGATTGGTAGATGTGAGAACTTAAGGGAAGTGACATAGGAGAAAATTCCCTTTAAAAGGAGATCAGAAGCTGAGAGCAAGGGGCTCTGGCTGGAACTCTCTCTTGGGACTCTCTCGGGGACTGTCAAAAGAATCTATCTCTGGAGATGGAGCTGGCTGAACTGGTGTCTCTCTGAACACTAGAATCTTGCTTGGGACAAATCTTGTGGTGAGTGGATTGAAGACCGACTGATCTCTCTCTCTTAAGGCTGGCCTAAGCTGGCCTAGCCTTTTCTCTCATTATTCCCTTTCTCTCTCTCTCTCTTTCTTTCATTCCTCATTTGTATTAATTAAAATCTCTATAAAACCCAGCTGACTTGGGTATATTTAATATTTAGGAATTTTCCCCTGGCACAAACAATACACTGTCTTGAAATCATATTTTCTGCGGTCACAATTTAAGCCAACCACTCTTTTGTCTGTAACAGTTTATGGCTCCCACTATTTTAATCATCACAACTTCCCTCTAATATTAGCCCTCAAGAGGCAGAACTTATAGCTCTGAAACATGCCTGTATAATTGCGAAGGATAAAAAGGCAAAAATTTATACGGATTCTAGATATACTTTTGGCATTTGTCACTCAGTCAGGATGCTATGGCTCCAGAGAGGATTTTTAACCTCAGTTGGAAAATCTATAGCTAATGCAGAAATAATTAATGAAGTTCTTTCTGCTCTCCAGCTGCCTGAAGCCCTAGCTGTAGTTCATTGCTCTGCCCATACATGTGGCACTTACCTTGTCTCTAGGGGAAATGATTGAGCAGATGCTAGCAGCCATAGAAGGGTCTGAATTAATTTTAACATTAATAGCCACTGATGACTTAAATTTATCACTTTTCTATAATGAAAAGGAAGTGGAAAAATGGAAGCAAAAATTCAAAGCAAAACAGATTAATGGAATATGGGTGTCATCTAAATGAAAACCCCTGTTCCTTAGAAGTTTCTATCGTCAAATTTGCCAATGTATTCATAAAGATGGTCACTTTGGTACCCAGGGCATCATGGACTCTGTTAAGAGAGTATGGATAGCCCCTGGTATAACTACTTAAACCAAATATATGCTTTCTTGGGGATAACTCCCAAATTCTATGTTCCATATCATCCCCAGAGCTCAGGCCAAGTTGGAGGAATGACCAAAGAACTTAAAACTATGATTGGAAAATTATGCACTGAGACACATTTAAAATGGCCTAAAATTCTCCCTCTGGCCCTATTTTATCTTAGAAGCAGGCCTAGAGGAGACTTACACATCTCACCATTTGATATGCTTTTTGGACATCTACCTATACAGGCTAAGCCTTTCTCCCCTGCATATACATCACCATTAGGGGGAGATACTACTATTGCTTCCTATATACAGGAATCACAGCACAAACTGAATGAATTCCATGAATCCAGAGCTGCAGTACAAGCTGGACCACTAGACGTTTCACTTCATGACCTGAACCCAGGAGACAAGGTGTGTATTAAGAATTTCCAGTATACTGGAGCAACTCAGCCTTCCTGGGAAGGGCCATTCCAAATATTGTTAACTACTCCAACATCTATAAAGATTGGAGAGAAGGACTCTTGGATTCATTGCTTACATGTAAAGAGAGCATCTTCTATCGAGACTGATTGACTCTACCCTATCACATGCATTGGAGATAATAATCCATTGGCAAGTGGATACTGTTTTCAAGTACACATTGAATTCCTGATTTCCCCCCTCATTTTTATTATTGCTTTCCTATTATTTTGATTAGAATATTTGATTTTCCCCCCTTTTCTCATTTCTTGTACTTAAGGTACATACAATCAATATTAATTTTATTCTACAATAATATAAGTTTAATATACATATATATATATACATATGTATATGTACTTGCTATAATATTAATACATACCCAAACAGCTTTAAACTGTAGGAACCTGCCATTTATTGATTATTGTTATGGGACTCTGATTAATGTTTTGTGTCTGATTCTAGGAAACGGGATGAAAAAGGAGCACAGACTTAACCTGAATAGTGCCAAAAGAGCACACAGGTCAAGAAAAAAAAGGAAAGAAACCAATGCAGGTAGGATTGATACACTTCTAAGCCAATACAAAGGACGTGAACCTAGTGTGAGACTCGAGGTTGCGACGTTTGACATATATTAAGATGTAGGCCTTCCTTGTATCCACACTCTTTGTGAAACTACTTAAAGACAAGTACCAAAGTTTGGCTATCATCCTGGCTCCCTCTAACCATGAGAATGAAGGAAAAATCAAACGAGGGAATGACACTTCCCTATCAAAATAAAATTCTAGTTCCTTTTCTTCTTATAGTATGGCAACTTCCTCTAGTCTTGGCTGCAAATGAGTAAGTGAAATATTAATGCATTCTGTCCTACAGAGTTGTGAGATAGAAATTACTTTAAATTGGATCTGTGTAAGGGCCTATTACGAATTTATTTTTGCTTATTCAACATTTTATATACATAGATTTTGGTATTTTGATTCTGATTTTGAATTTTTTTCTTTATCCCAATAATTTAATATTATCTTGTATCAGATGGGGATTGGGCCTTAAAATCTAAAAGGTTCCTTCTGTCTCCAAAGTTTCTATATGGAACTTGTGTTCTCCTAAACACTAGTTCCTGTTCTCCTCTGAAGGTTTTTGTTTGTTTTCTGAGAATAAATTAAGGTATTTTCCAAGTTTGTAGGTTCTTGGCATTATGTTTTTGTTTTTGACTTTGTGTTTTGGTGCAACTGAATTTTAGCCTGGAATGGTCCTTAAAATGTTTGACTTCTACACAACAAACACTGCAATATCTCTAATAGTAACTTGAAGGGTGCTCTTTAAGAACTACAACTTTTTCACAGTTTCTTGTAGTAATATTTATTCTTAAAACCCAAAGAAGTCAAAACAAAACAAAAGAGAGCAAGGAAACATGTACATAAAGTGTGAAATCTAGGACTCAACTGATAGAGAATGAAAAGTGGAGAAACCAGGTCAATTCAGTGATATTTGGTCAGGGTCAGATATTCTGAGTCATATTTGTGTCAATAGAAATATGCACATACATGACCACTGCTATCTTAAATAAAACTACATCAAAATTATTCCTTGTCCCAAAGACTTTATAGACCAATAAAATCTTCTTAGACCTCTTGAACTTTGGTATGATTTCTCTCCTGCACACTTCTGTTGAATTTATCTGCATTGTCCCAGTCCAATACTCTTTCTATTTGCTTTTTAAAAGTTAAATAGCCCTTGGCAGAGGGGGCAGTGCCTATTTATATGGTTCAGGATGTCAGAAAGTGATACTTTTAACTTACCTTATAGAAGTCCAACTTCCTCCCTCCTAATGAAGGCAGTGTGATATATATAACAAAAAGAGCACTTGACTTGAATCCAGGAGGTTTGGGCACATCTTATTACCTTTGTCACCATGGACAGTTCATTTAACTCTAAGCCTGAGTTTCTTCATCTGTAAAAGAAAAATAATATTTATACCAGCTACCTGACAAGGCTGTTTGAAAGAACAGGAGACTTAACTTGAGGAAAAGAAAACTAAGAGAAGACTAATAATTGTCTTTAGGTTAGGGGCAGCTAGATGGCACAATGGATAGAAAGTTGGGTCTGTAGTCAGAATACTTGGGTTCAAATCCATCCTCAGCTGTACAACCCTGGGCAAGTCACTTAACCCTGTTTGTCTCAGTTTCCTCATCTGTAAAGATGAGCTGGAGAAAGAAATGGCAAATCATTCTAGTATGTTTCCCAAGAAAACCTTAGATAAGGTCACAAAGAAATGGATGTAACTGAAATTATTGAACTACAACATTTGAAGGGCTGAAAAAGCATTAGATATATTTAGCTTGTCTCTACAGGTCAGAGCTAAGAGTAATTAGTGAAGCTACAGAGAGTCATGTTTAGTCTCAACTTAATAATCAGTTATGAGAAGATGGAATGGGTTGTCTGGGAGAGAATGAACATTTGTCCTCAGTAGAGTTCTTCAGTTATAGGTGGACTTTGTGAAGAATATTAAAGAAAGAACTCTTATGCCCTCTGAGGTCTCCTCTAACTCGATAATTCTGGGATTTTGGTTGCAAAGAAAGCCCTTTGTGAACAATATAAGTGGGAGGTGCCATAAATTGTGTAAGCTAATCATATTTCTCAACTCTCCATCTTATAGCCTTGCATCAGAGAACTATGATTTATATGAACAGATGTAAAGTCATTTAAGCAGAACCATGAAAGCAAGTAATGCTTTCCTTCTAATATAATCTAGTTAATAGGTAAAGGAGACAATGTTTTTTTCCTGCCTATATAACTTCCATCACCGATGAGGATGAGTCAAGAGCTTGATGGACTGCCTCCTAATTAGCTATTTACCAATTAGAGATATCTATAATGGTCAAAGCACTGTGCCAGGTGATAGGAATTTAAAGATAGGTACAATATAGTTCCTTCTCTGGAGGATTTTGTAGTCTAATGGAGCAGAGAAACATGTAAACAAAGAAATACAATGACTAATATTAAGAGAAACAACAACAAAAGGAACTGAATACTATTTAATTATGATGATTAAAATTGGTCTCAAAGAAGAAATAAGGAAATGTACTTTATTTCCTTCTTTGTAGAGGTAGGGGACTCTGGGATAGAATACTGCATACCCTATCAGACTTGGTTGATGTGTTGCTGAAATGTCATTTTTTCCCCATTCTTTTTCAGAAGGAATGCCTTTTTCAGAAGGAGTGTGTAGGGGGGTGGTACTTAGAAATAAAGGTGATAAAAAAACAAAAAAAATCTATAAGAATTAAAAATGATGTAAATAATGACACATGTGAAATCCAGTGGAATTATGCATCAGCTACAGGATGGGGGTGTGGGAAAGAACATGAATCTTGTAACCATGGAAAAATAGTCTAAATTAATTAATTAAATAAAAATTTCCAAATTAAAAAAATGATGTAAATATACCCAGATTCCGATCATTTGGGGGCATGAGAATTTATTTTTTATTTACTATATCAGGGTCTTGGATTAAAGAGGGTTCCTGTGTCAGGGCCTTATAGGTGGCTCCAAATAGTCTGTAGGCATCTGCATTTTTCTGTTCTTAGGAATTCCAAGGAATGCTTTCCTGCTAATATAACCTAGTTAATAGGTAAAGGAGACAATGATTTTTTTCCTGCCTTTGTAACTTCCATCTATGGATGGGGATGAGTCAAGAGCTTGATGGACTGCCTCCTAATTAGCTATTTACCAATTAGAGATATCTATAATGGTCAAAGCACTGTGCCAGGTGATAGGAATTTAAAGATAGGTATAATATAGTTCCTTCTCTCAAGGATTTTATAGTCTAATGGGGCAGAGAAAAATGTAAACAAAGAAATACAATACTAATAAGAATAAGATAAATATAAAAAAGGATATGGTAAATTTAAGGAGGAAGAGAATTCTTCATATGAGAAGCAATACTGTAGAAAAGAGCACTGACTCTGCAGTCAGAGGACCTGGGCTCCAATCCTGCCTCTAATGCTTATTACCTTTGTGTCCTTGAGCAAGTTCCATATCCTTCTGGGGTCTCAATTGCTCATCTCTAACATCAGAGGGTAGGACAAGATGACCTTTTAGGTTGCACCTAGATTTAGATCTAAGATCCCATGAGCCCATTATCTGGGAAGAGGGAGATGGCTTGCAGGGGAAGGTCATAAAGAGATTCACAAAAATTATCAAAGAATCTAAAGGTAAGAAGAGATTTCCAAGGACATCTAGATTGGAACAAAAATGTCCTCTACAACCTATCCAACAAGAGGGCATTCAGAATTTGCTTGAAAATCTCTAGAGAGGAGGATCAGTATCTCTTGAGGTAGCCCATTTCATTTTGATCAAGTACCAGTAGATCTGCATTCCTTGTCACAACTTTATCCATTTGAATAAGTTTTATTTCTCTGACTAATCACCTGTGAAATGAGGGTATTGGATCCATTCAGTCTCCAGCGTCTCTTCTAGGTCTGAAATCTTGTGATCTTGTGAAGTTACCTTGCTTGTCTTACCTGTTCAGAAAAACAATGTATAGGACAAGGAGTGCCCAAAGAATGGCAACCCAGAATGTTGTTTCCTACATCCAAAAAGCAATAGAGTGATAGGGAGAAGAGAGTTCATCCATCTGAAATGAAACAGATGTGTTTCTGAAATTGCCAAACCCAAGAGACAGAGAACTCAGTGACATGGATGGCGACTAATGGCAAATGGACTCCTGGCAAATGGAGTATAATTAGCCAGTGCGCATCCGAGGATGTCTTGAAGGACAAAGTTCTGGCTTTGGATTAAGCTGTTCAAAGTCTCTTTTAAATTAAAAGATATGATTCCTGGTAAGAACATAACTTCTTTATACTTCAAGGTTCTGTAATTTCATCCATGCAAACCTACCCTTCTTGATTATTAATTGCAAGTAAAGTGTAAGTTAGGGATACAAATTTGCTTAAGATGATTGCCATGGCCATAGGACATCCAGACCAAAGACTAAATAGAGGAGACATTCTTTAAGGATGGTGAGGTCTTCTTTGTAGATGCCATTATACCAATCAAGTCAGGTTTGGAGAAACTTTAAATTTTCTAAATAAAATGTATATTTACAAAAAGTTTAATAAAACTGTTTAAAACAAGTGAGTGAGAAAACCAATTATCCATTCTATGATATGCAGTTAGCTGTCCATCAATACACATATCTAAGACAAAAGGCAAGTGAATTATGACCAAAATAAAACAAGAGGGAAATAGATCTGACAGAATCTGAGAAACTATCTGATACTTTCAGCACGCCTAAAAGCTTCTTCTTAGCTCTGATTGTAACTGTGTTACATGGCTGCTCCCTGATGGGTTTAGTGTCTCATGCCAGGCACATAGCTCTGAGGCAAGACCAGTTGCAATAACATAACGAGGAGGGGATCAAATTTTTCCTCTCTTGAAACCTTTTAGTAGAATTGCAGGAAGTCCCATTGCACAAAACTGCTGCCTGCCTCAAGTGTACCTCAAATGCCTCTAGGTCTGATAGACTCAGCTGTTTAAACATCATCAATTTGGGGTTAGACAATGGCCAATGAGAAAACTATCAGGAAAAATGCCATACTTAAGGGGTAACAGGGTATAGACATGTGTTTGTGCTTAAAACCCCCTCCAACAGAACAAGAACTTATTAACATTTCTCTGCCTCTATTACCTGTCCCTTACCTGATGAAATTACATTAGCTAGGCTAGAAGAGAAATCAAATCTCCAAGCTCCACCCTCCACATGTATGTATACATACATACATAATACATACATTCACATATCCACCAAAAATAATTAAACCAAATTTGCCTTGTGTCTTCTGGCCTCAAAGTTATAAACGACATTAGCTCAGTTTCTGGCAGTAGGTCCAGTGTGACAATCAAGAGAATGCCAAGCTGCCTCTTCTCATGGAGGAACAGAAGTCTTCAAATCCAAAGAGATCAAGATCACTGGACCATGCCTGGTCTGGGCTGGCCGCCAACCTCAAGAGCATAGCATGCTGGGAATGTCAAAGTGGGCTTCTATGCCTAACAATTGCACTCCTCAGAAATCCCTAGGAAGCCCTGGAATCCTACTCATCCCATCTAGGCATGGATCCCGGACCAAGCTTCCAATGAGTTTGTGAGTCCCAATTGTCTTCTGCAATGCATGTTTATTTAAACCAAATGCCACTAATACTTCCTGGAATGCTGAGCTGCTGAGTGAGTCTAATTGTTCTTGGCTCCCTTTAAGATGTCTGAGATGCTGCTCAAGATTTCTTATTCTTATCAGCTTGATAATACTTGCCTTTTGATAGCAGATTTATTGTTATATATCAACACCTTCTACACTTCTGCTTTCTGTTGCTCTGAGCTTTAAGAAGATTTATGACTTTGTTGGTTTTCAAAGCCAACAGATTTAGTCTTCATGGATGACAAATCACTTTCACCTTAGTGTGCTGTAACAGCAGAAAGAGCCCTGCACTTGGAGTCTGAGGACCTGGCTCTGAGGCTCAGCTCTAAAGTAAATATGTGGTGTCATCTTGGGCCAGTCTAGGTTTCACAGAATCTTGGAGTCTGTAGGGTCTTTAGAGGCCACAAAGTCCAACCTCTGAACCATACCAGATAAATGATCATTCTGTCTTGCTTGGCAACTTCTAGAAGAAGAAGAAACCACTGACCCCCAAGACAGCTATTCAACTTTGGGGTACCTCAAATTAGAAGGAAGTGTTTCCTTACAGCAAGCTTAAATTTTTCTTTTTGTAATTTCTACCCATTGTCAGTATTTTGAACTTAAACTATAATCCCCTGTCCAACATTTGGCCGTTCCTTGGGGACTTCTAGAAAAGGAAACCACTACCTTCCAAGACAGCTTTGAGATGCCTTTAAGGAAATGTTTCTTTATATCGTTTAAGTTTCCCTTTTGGCAATCTGTACCTATTATTAATATTTCTGCTAATTCTGCTTTAATAACAGCTCTTTATCTTGTTGTTGTTGTTGCTGTTATTGTTTAGAATTATCCAGGGAGGCTAGCTTTTAAAAAAATATTAAAAAAATATTTTTGGGGCAAGCTAAGTGACTCAGTGGGTTGAATGCCAGGCCTAGAGATGGGAAGTCTTGGATTCAAATTTTGCCTCAAACACTTCTTAGCTTTGTGACCTTGGGAAAGTCTTAATGGCCTAGCCCTTACTGCTCTTCTGTTTTGGAGCCAACACTTAGTTTTGACAGATGGGAGGTAAGGCTAAAAAATACAGATCTTATATACATATATATGTATAGACACTTTTATTGATATTCTTCATTTTTCCACCATCAGTATTGTTCCTCCATTCAACTTCCTACATTTCCCAGAGAGATATCATTTAAAATTTTTAAAAGAACAAGAGAACAAAAATGATCAGTATATTGAAAAAAAGTTGACAACACAGGCAATGTTTTACACCCATGGTCACCATCTCATATCTTCTCATATGTCTTCTTTGGAACCAATCTTTTTCTTTATAATTTTGCAACAATAATTTTTATTATTTTGTGATTGCTATTCTTTATATTAATGTTATAGTCATTGTGCAAATAATTTTCTTGACTTTTTTCAATACAAATTGTTCATGTAAGGATTTCTACACTTTTCTATAGTCCCTATTTCTTACAACACAACAATATTAATTTCATTCATGTACTATAACTTGTTTAGCCATATCCGAACTGATGGGCATTTTCATTGTTTCCAGTTCATTGCCATCAATATTGTTATATATAGTCCTTTTTTTTTTAACTAATGACTTCCCTGTGATATATCTCAAGGTGGAATCTCAGATTCAAAAGGTATAAACATTTTGGCTATTTCATATGCACAATTCCAAATTATTTTCCAAAATGGCTGTTTTAATTCACAATTCCAACACCACTGTATTAGTATGTTGGTTTTACCACAACTCTTCCAGCATTGGCTTTTCCAACCTTTCTCTCAGGAGGGGTAACTTTTAATAATTTTAAAACAAAATTATCAGTTTAATGGTAAGTGTATTTCATTCAGTTTAGATTGGTCTTCTGTCTTTAATATATATATGATATATATATATATATTTATTTATAAATAAGTGAGGCAGGTGAGGTGACTTTTTTTTCCATTTAGAAAAATAGCAAATTTTATTTTGTTTTTCTTTTCAAAACTCAGCTTCTTACTAATTTAATCTAGAATTCCCACAATGTCCCAAGGAGGTTAATGAGCAGAGTAATGGTGTTTAAAATTCTTTTTTAAAATACATGGGATTCATTCAGTCCCCAGAGATCCCAACAATCTTTGCTTTATATCTTTTAACTGAGCTGATAAAGGTAATTTCACATGGTGTGAGACAATCTTATTTGCATTACCTATAGGGCTATTGTGAGATAAATACTATATCTACATTTTTCAGAAATTTGGAATGCTTCACAAATTCACATATCATCCTTGAGCAGGGGTCATGCTAATCTTCTTTGAATCATTCCAATTTTAGTATATGTGCTGCTGAAGTGAACACAGAGATTAATACACAGAGCACGATAGAAATGTGACCTCTGATAGAAAAGACAGGGGCCATCAGTTCTTCTAATGGCTATGCCACTAACTAGTTGGCTGACTGTGCATCTGAAAATTGTTTAATCTCTCATTTGTTCACCATGAAAATGAAGAGTAATCCTTAAAATCCTTAGGGGCATGGGATAGGGTGGTGGGGAGGGCAGCCTTCTTCTCCATGTTTGCCAGTACAAAAATCACCATCTTTGTTCAATGACCCAAACAAATCTGTCTGAGAGGTGTAGGAAGGCTAATTTGAGTGGCCCAAGTCTATAAATCAGATCAAAGAGTCTTCACTGGGAGTTTAGACTATTTTGTACTCTTCTTAGAGAGGGCACTTGTCTCTAGGGTTCATACTGTGGGGTAAAAGGGGCGTTCACAGAGGATGAGCCTTTCCAGGGCTGCCAATGCACCTTTGGTATTCACCTTTCATCCAACTTTCACTGCCAAGAAGCTGTAGCTTTCACAGTGGCCACACCACAGCAAAACCCTCTTGACAAATAGGCTAAACCAGACCGAGAATGGGTCACAAACTTATCAGTGATTTAGGGGGATGTATACCCCAAACGTAGGAAGCCTTCTCCCAGTGGAATACTTGGAGGAGAACCATTTGTTCCAATGTCCATGAAGGCGGATGATGAAGGTACCATAGAGCACTTCAAGCTTGGTCAGACTTGGAAGACATCAGAGTCATCCTCTGCTTCCCAGGCTATCACCGGTTACCCTGACTTTTGTCTTACTATTAGACTTTGATGACTCTGGAAGAGAGCGTGAGGCTGATGACTGGACAACTCTGCCTCACTTAAGTCCAAATCACTGGCAAATCAAGAAGCCACTTGTGATGTCACCATTCTTCAAAAATGAAGGACCATCACCAACAACTGCAGGGCCCTTTTGAACCTAGGCTCAGGCAACTTGGGGGCCTCTCTTCTAATTTATTATATATTAATATTATTAATATAATTTATATATACATAAAATAAATAACCACCTCTAATTCTTTTGCTGATCTTTCCCTGATGTGATCTCCAATCTATCTGCCTTCCTGGTGATCCACTTTTCAATGCTCATTAGCTTATGAATGCTTTTCATAAAATGTCTAGGAAGTGGCTTCACCAGGGCTGATTACTGCAAGTCTATCACCACTTTCCTCCTTCTGGATACCTGGGGATAAAAGCCCATGTTCCTCTTGAGTCCGAAAGGGCAGTACCTTGTCTAGGTCATGGCTCTTTGCCCTCTGCATGCTCAGGGTCTGATTCTAAGATGGAAGGTAAGGGTTACAAAAAAGAAAAGAAAAGAAGGGTATATTTTACCCATGTAACGGTGAGGATTTTGTCAATTTTGAAGAGTGCTGACTCCTAATAAGCTGAGTCCTTTCTCCCTCAGGAGGCCAGGAGGCACATTGATAGTTCAAGCATCTCAGGCTCCCAGAACAACGAAGTATCAAAGATGAATCCCTAGCCCTTTAAAGACAATCCAGTTCAGCTTCCATAAGACAGATGCCACTTCTACCACAATAGCAATGCTAGAATAGGGATTATTGTGTGGGCTCAGATGCTGTGGGAGATTGATGGTTATTAACCATTTTTTTTGGTTATGAACCTTTCTGGAAATCTTGTGAAGCATATGGACCCCTTCATGAATAATGTTTTAAATGCATAAAATAAAATACATGGGATTATAGACAGCTAATTATATTGAAATAGTTATCAAAATATTTTTTTAAAAAAGAAGTTTATAAATGTAAGGACTAGATGATGTCAAAGTCCCATCGAAATCTTCATTTTGGTATTTGGGATAGAATTTCAAATCAAAGGCTTTCAAAGACCATCTATATCTATATCTATATATACATATATACACACATTTATGTATATACCGGGTGTATGGGGTGCTCAGGGAGGGGTAGTATCTCTGATATGGAGGGCTTGTCGTACCCTTCTAAAGCAGCTCTCCAGCCTCTGACCCCCACCTGACACCCAGCTCTCACTTGTGGCTCCTAGTAGCTGCTAGCATGTGGCAGTGGCCACACCCTGGGCAACGGCTTCAACAGGCTGGCTAAACCTTGTGAGGGTAGCCATTGGGTCATCGACCCCTGGTGAACTAGGGCTTTGCTCACCCAGCATGTGAAGACTGTTTCAGCTGAACAGATGGAAGAAACCAATAAGAAGGTTCAACGGCTGAGAGGGCGACGCAGCAAGGCACTGTGGAGTGCTTAGGGCGTGTTGGAGCACAAAAGACAACATGGCCATCCAATGCAGCTGAGGAAGTCTCCAGGTATAACGACTTTTCGTGTCACTGGACCAGGCTTCCAACACCGAGAGAGTGGGACTGTCTCTGTGCATCAACTTTTCCACTTAAATCTCTTTCACGCACAAGTGTTTTTGTGCACACTCATCTATATCACAGATGAAAGCGCACAAAGACAATCGTCATCCTTGGTTACTGAGAGACTACTACTATATGTATATTCACACATGTATTATATCTTTTTATTTAATATATTATGTTATATAAAATATATAAAACGATATAATATATTAATATATTACATCATATATATCATGTAATTATAATTCATATGGCAATAAATATTTCCAAATTACAACTTTTTGTAAATTTCAATATTTAACATTATATATATATATATATATATATGGTCTTTGAAAGCCCAGAACTTAAATAAAGAAAAAGAACCAAAGGGATATTAAACCAAATGTAAAAATGAATCTTTACATGAGTTCTAAACAAGTCTCTTTGATTGGTTTAGAAGAAGCAACACTATCTGAGCTGAAAACTGGCTATATGTTTGGGGGGCTTTAAATAGATAAGTTCTGGAGATAGCCAGCAATGTAAAGGTTTAGGAGTTCAAAAGTTTGGATGAGCCAAAGAGAGAAAGTCTGAAGTTAGTTAAGAAACCAATTCTACTTCTTGGAGAACAGATTTTTCTCTCCTCTTTCTTCTCTATCAGTCATGGCATCCAGCAACAGAGCTTCCCTCCCAGAAGGAAGTATCCCATTTGGCAATTGGAGAGTCAGTTGAACAGAATTTGAGGAAGATCAGAAGCATCTAGAAAGTCAGTTTAAAAGAATCTGAGTCATAGTAAAAGGGGAAGATATACGCTCCAAACAAACATAGATGCATGAGTCCAGATGCAGCTTCAAGGAGTATAAGCCTTAGCAGCAGAGAAGAAAGCTGATTATGGGTTCAAGAGAGAATTAGCTCTGACTATTGAAAATCGAACTTCAGAGAGGGTATCATTGGAGAGAAAGGCTCTTGCTTGAGGCTCTATAATACTAACAAATACTGTAAGTTTGAGCCCTCTCTTCCTATGGACTTGGTATGTATTTGTTGTCTTAGTAAATAACTGTGCTTTTGAATGAATGTGTCTATTGTATGATAATGAATGGGACCCTTTAACTTGAGGTAGCAGTCGCCCTTTAGGTACCCAGCTTCCAAGTGGGAGTTCAAGGCAAGGGAAACTCCTAAGGGAGCTCCTAAGATACACATACAACAAAAAATCCACAAACTAAATATTTAGATAGTATATTAAAGATTGCAAAACACTTTGCCTATATTATTTCACTTAATTCTTATAAAAATCACAGACTCTGAGAAATGAAAGTGACCTCAGCTGCCATATAGTTCAACCCAGCAAGGGTGAAAAAAATAGAGAGAAGACAAAAAGGAAGGGAAGGAGAAAGAATTAAAGAGAACAGGAGAGGAGGAAAGGGGAGAGGAGAGGACCTCTGGGACTGGATAAAAATCCTTAAGTAAGATTTATATTGAAGGGCTTTGCCTGTATAAAAATGTAGTATGGAATAAGAAAGGCTAACATTGGTTTTTACACAGATAGAAAAATAAAAATTTAAATAACATAAAAATCAAAATCACATGTCACATAATTATAATTCATATGGCAATAAATACTTCCAAATTATAACTTTTTGTAAATTTTAATATTACAGGCAGCAAAATGCAACTTTTTTGGATGTTACCAAAATATTAAATTTTTGTGATTTTATTTATTTGAACACTAAAGGGAAATATGATTAGAAATATTTTATATAGTTTGTAAAATATATACATGGGCCACTTAACATTTTATAATTATAGTCTAACTAAAATGTCTAAAAATATGTACTTCATTATAAAAAAATAAAATCATCCCAAGTTCCCAAATTGTATCCTTATTCATAAAAGACATTAAAAAAAAACTTTACCTTCTGTCTTAGAATCAATATTATGTATTAGTTCCAAGGCAGAAGAGAAGTGAGTACTAGGCAATGGTAGTTAAGTGACTTGGAACAAGGTCAGATGGCTAGTGTAATATGAGGATTGGGAGGGGAATAGGGGGAATGGAAGGAGAGAGAGGGAAATGGGGAAAGAGGGGAAAGAGATTCACCTTCTCTTCCTCTCTCTTTTCTGGGAGCCAACTCTTATACCCCTTACAGAGGGAATATGTCTCCTCAGAAAACAGTTCTGGGAGATGGAAGACAAGAACTAGAGATTAGCTTTGGTAAGATGCCTTCCCTTTGGTCCCTGCTATTGTTGAGAGGCAGGATGGATTCTTCTGCCTCTGTTCTCCTTAGGGACACCCACTGTCACTTCCCTTTAGAAACCTGGGGTCACCCCACTAACAAGGAGAGATGTCATTCCTTGGGTTAGGCAGTTTGGATCACTGGGATCCTGAGCTAACCTTCCCCTTTTGGGGAGAGATGTGATTCTCCCCAAATCTTCTGTCCCCTTTCCTAGCCTCAGAAACCAGCCAGACCTAATTCTAAAGTAGTAAACAATTTATTTGGCTTCACACAGGGAAGGAGAGGTAGGGCTATCAGGCAAGGAAAGTGGGGGAGCAGGAAACCCTAACATGTGTCCCCTCTGGCAGACTGCCCTCCCCAAGTTCAGGGCTGAGTGCCTTGAACCCTCTTCCAGGCAGCTGCCGGTTGATCCCTATTCCTCAGCTAATTAGCTTTTAATTAAGGAGTCTAGGAACAGGTCAGGGAGAAATGTAGAAGCAGATCTTGACAGCAGATTTCTCTGTAGACGGCTTCCTTTCAAAGTCCCTGTCTACAGTATTCACAGATGACTCTGTGCTGTTGTTGAGAATGAGGAAGAGGTGTCCAGGGGTTCACGGGGAAAGCTGTTGATCCCCAGAGAGATCCAGCTTCTTCCCAGCTTGGGAGGTTTGCCTCCTTCCTCTGGCTCTCAGCTGAAGAAGTGCCTGAGTGACAGTTGGAGTCACCCATCCCCCTTCTGTTCTCAGACTGGAATGTTGAGGTTTTTTTTTCTTCTTTGCACCTCCCCTGTGCTTCGGATTAATTCCTTCCTTACACTAGGAAGTATCTGAAGTCATATTTGAACCCAAGACCTCCTGTTTCTGGGACTGTTTCTCAATTCACTAAGCCACCTAGCTTCTCCCAGAAAGCTACATTAAAAAGAAATTCTGTTCATGGTCACATCATGGATATGAACTCTAGTATTAATTTTTTGTTGTTGTTACCATTTATTTTTAATTTTTAAATATTTAACAAACATAACATTTAGCATAACAAAACATAACACATATGATTTGTTTAAATATATGATAAATTATAATAAATATGCTTATCCAAGAGAAACAAATTCTTATATTAGCTATGCCCAAAAATCTGTCCAATTCATTTTTCCTCCCTCCTTCCCAACTCCACAAGAAGGCAGGTCATATGAGATCAGTTACACATATATAATCATATAATACACATTTCCCCATTCATCATGTTGCAGAACAAGACATTTATTGCTTACATTAGAGAAAAATTCATGGAGGAAATAAAGTAAAGAATGGTATGTTTCGATCTGCATTCACTCTCAGTTCCTTCTATAGTAATGGATATCCTTTTTCTTCATGACTTCCTTGGAATTGCCCTGGCTTCTTGCATTGCTGATAATAGTTGTCATTCACAGATAATCATCATACATTATTGCTATAACTGAATACAGTAGTGTTCTCCTGGTTCTGTTCCCTTTCCTTTGCATCACTTCATATAAATCTTTCCACTTTTTTTTTGTGGTCAAACAATTTATGAAATTGCAACTGAGTGTGATAAGATAATACAATGCTGTGGAATTATGGAAGCACAAAAGGGCTTGGAGGTGCTTGTTCTCGAGCCATCACTCATAATTGTGTATGAACTGAATAAGACATATATGTGTGTATAGGCATGTTTTAAGAAAAGTATATTAAGTATGATTATATTCTGTTCTTAATATATAGTTAGTAATTTTTGTGAGATTAGAATCTGGCTGGATTATTTTAGAATTGATTAATTGATTAATCAAAATTAAATAGAATTAATTTAGAATAATTAGAATTGGCTGGAACCTGACAGAATTTTGCCTCTGATTATTTTTTAAAAATTCACTGATTTTACAAATGATGTTGCAATAGATATATAATAATGCTATCTTGATAGACAAAAATATTTTTAACATAGTCAGACCTTGGACCCCTGCCTATATATATATATATATATATATATATACATATATATATATATATATATATATATATATACTAGTTATATAGGTGGCAGAGTGGATATAAAGATGGACTAGGGACACAGACCAAAGTTCAAATCCAGCCTCAAACACTTACTCTATGTATGCCCTTGGGCAAGTCATTTAGCTTCTGGTTGCCTCCATTTCCTCATCCATAAAATGGGGATCCCACATCAGCCTTCCAGGTGAGTATGTTGTGAAAATAAAATGAGATAATATTTATAAAGTGCTATGCAAATCTTAATGTGATACAAGAAATGCTAGCTTCGTCTTCCTGTCCTCAGACCTGAATATCACTTATCCACATGGACCACCTCCATTTTTCCCATCTGAGTTCAGAAATCACTTGGAACACTTGTTTCTTTTTATGTTCCAGGCAGTACTATACTATATGGAGAAGAGGAGACCTCAGAGTGAGTCCCTGATATGCTAGTAAGTAGCTATGTGACCTTGGATAAGACATTACCCCTCTCCAAATTTCCTTCCAAATCCATTCCAATGCAACAAATATTTATTGAATATTTACTGAGTGCTGGACACTGTGCTAGGCTCTAAGGATACAAAGAGAAAATGAAAAAAAGGTTCTTGGTTCAAGGAACTTACATTCTATGGGGGTGTGTATGAAGAGAAACACATAAAACACATAAGTATATGAGAGAGAGGGAGAGAGAGAGACAGACAGAGAGAGAGAGAGAGACAGACAGAGAGAGAGTGAGAGACAGACAGAGACAGAGAGAAGTGAGAGAGAGACATAAAGAGAGACAGAGAGAGACAGAGAGAGACAGACAGAGAGCCAGAGAGACAGACAGTCAGAGAGAGAGAGAGAGAAGGAAGAGATGTGGATCATGGTGCAAACCAAAATACTAAATAACACCTACATGTGGTACGAACAGCTTAATTTGCAAGGTTAATTATAGCAAAGATCACACATAATCACACCATCTGAGGTGAGAGTGTGGCAATTAATAATTGTTTCTTCTGTTGTTCTCCATTCACAATGTGAATTAGACAGCTTCCCTTCCATATGCTGTACTAGCACACACACACACACACACACACACACACACACACACACACACATTCAATATACATAGGAGTAGCAACAAAAATATTTGGAAGAAGAGGGGAGAAAAAGAGATCAGAAGAAAAAGAGAAAGAGAAAATGAGAGGGAGAGAAACAGAGGGGGACAGAGAGACACATAGTGAGACAGACAGACAGACAGACAGAAAAACATAGAGAGACACAGAGACAGAGAGAGAGCAAAAGGAAATTTCTGAATATATTCCAATGAGGGGCTCATTGGATAGGGAGAGAGACAGAGGGAGAGACAGAAACAGGGCCAAAAAAGTGAGTCAAACAGGTATCTAGCACAGGACCTTGCAAATACCTTATACAGTGTTTGCTGAATGAATAAATCTAATTTTTGGCCTCCTCCTCTCACCACTGGCCCTGGCACACTAACTGTTGATTAGGTTTCACCTTCTCTGGTCCAGAGCAAGGCTCTCAGATATGGTAAGCAATTTGATTTGGTTTATGCATGTATTGTCATGCAAAACATACTCCCAGGTTGGTCATTATTGTAAGAGAATAGTCATATAAAACCAAAACTCCTAAATAAAACTGTAAATAAACTAATGTGAAAAATAGTATTCTTTGATCTGCATCTGACTCCAACAGTTCTTTCTCCAGAGGCTATGCATAGCATTCTTTGTCATAAGTTCTTCAGAATTGTCCAGAATTGTTATTGTAGCTAAATCTTTCATGGCTGATCATCAAACAATATTGCTGTTACTATGTACAGTGTTCTCCTGGTTCTGCTTATTTCACTCTGCCTCAGTTCACATAGGTCTCTTCAGAAGCATAACATTCTTCATTTTATTTCCTTCATAAATTTTTCTTTAGTGTAAGCAATAGTGTCTTATTTCATAACAAATAAGCATTTAATGATGTATTTATTACATGATAGACACGTTCCACCTATATCATAGTACCTGCTGTCTGGAGAGGAGGTAAGGGAGGAAGGGAGGAAGAGAACATGGATTTCAAAATGTCAGAAAACAATTATTGAGATTATATCTATGTGTAATCTGGAAAAATAATAAAAAATAAAACATACATTATTAAAAAACAAGCAAAAACAATACTTGGACTTACTACTTCATAGGGTTGCTGTGAGAAACAAACAAAATAATGGCTATAAAGTACTTTGCAAACCATAAAACTCCATATAAATATAAGCTATTATTATTCTCTTAAAGTCCTCCTTCAGTGCCTTGGGGTGGTCTCAAAATTTATGCTAGGAGAACACAAATTCTGGCAGCTTCTGCCAAATTTCAATTTGGAGAGAATTTCAATACTGGCCCACTGACAAGCATGAATCAGAGCAATCTAACTAAGTTCTGAGAGGTTGATCAACCTCTAACAAATTAACTACCAAAGCATGATGGGTTTTTTTAGTCCAAGTACCTCTTGGAGTATTGCCTGGAACATTGTAGGTGCTTAATAAATGTTTATTCACTACTGCTGACAATCTCAAAACATCTTCATTGGTAAAACACCCTCTGCTCTGGAATCCTCGTTGTATTGTTTTGGATAGTTGACATCAACTCTTTCATATTTCATTATCCTTTTCATACACATCCCTTATTCCGTACACCAAAGTCTCTAAACTCTTCCTGAACCCATGGCACCTTGCAACTTTAAATAAGGGTAAGAATGGAGATTTCTTTTTTTCTTACAGAGGAAAAGGCTAAAAATATACTTGGTAGAGAAGAGAATGCTTTGTTTGCTCCAGTAAGCCCCAAAGTGTTCAGATTCTTCTAAATACAGTCATAACTAATAATTTTGGCACTGCAGGGAAGCAGGACAAAATGGTGGCCTTAAATATTTTTTTAACCAATTGCTCAGTCACCAAGCATTTATTAAGTACTTTCTAATTCAGCAAAGAAGGACTTGAGGAGAGACTCTGGGACATTGAACCACGTGAGAAAGGCAGAGATCCCAGGCTATCTGCCCTGTTGTCAGAGACATTGGGACATGGCAAAGCCTCTCTTGGGGAGGCCAATGTTTGATATGAAGCACAAGAGATGGATTGGTCAGAGAGTTTACATGAGATAAAACCAGTTGGGGGAAGGAGCAAAGCATACAGTTATTTGATCTAGGGGTTCTTACCTACAGAGTTTATGAACTTTATAGAAAAAATGTTTTACTATGATCAGCTATGAATGACTTGGCTGTTATCAGTACTACAATGAACCAAGACAACTCCAAAGGACTCATGAAAATGCCCTCCACCATCAAAGAAAGAAATGATGGAATCTCGATATAGATTGAAGCATACCATTTTCCACTTTATTTTCTTCATTTAAAAAAAAATATGTATCTTCTTCTACCACATGACAAATATTGAAATGTTTGACATGATAGCACATGTATAGTCTATATCAAATTGATACCATGTGGAAGACAAGAGAGGGAGAGAAGGCCAAAATTTGGAACTCAAAATGTTAGAAAAGAAATGCAAAAATAGTTTTTAAGTGTAATTGGGAAAAAGAATAAATAATATAAACAAATATAATAAATATTTATGAATAATACAATATATTTATAAATAACTAATATAAATATGCTTATAAATAACTAATGTAAATATGTTTATAAATACACATATGTATAAATAATGCAAATAAATATATAAATAATAAAAAGAAACAAAAATAACATATTTTGAAAGAGTTAAAAGTTTTGATGACTATTTTAATATAATTGTTTCCCTTTTTAATTCTATGTATTTTATTAATTTAAAAACATTGTTCTGAGGAGGGGTCTGTACACTTCACAGTCTATTTTGACCCAAATAAGAACTCTTTCTCTAATGGATCTGGGATCTCATGAATTTGACTTGTCATTAACTTCTTATTTTAACTAAGTATTTTGGATAACTTCATACTAAACTCTGTTCTTCCTACCCGGCTGAAATGGTGTACATGTTGGTAGCAGCCTCTACATTTTGGAGTCCTACTTAGGACAGCTGTGCTTCTAGTGCTAAGGTGAGCTCTCCATGCACTTTGGAATTTGGCTTGAAAATCAGTTAGTTCCAATGCCAAATAGCTTAGACTTAATGCATTGTAATGAGGGAGCTGCCGGGGAGTTCTCTATCCTGCTGACCTTAATGGAACTAGCAAAAGGGAAACATTTAGCACATGGTAGACCTAATGATTGTTAATGGGCAAAAGATAAATGTGTATGTACGTGTGCATATACATGTATATTATTACATATACACATATGGATATAGTTATATGTGCATGTAGATGTATAGTAAATGCATCTCAAGTTATATATGTATTTATAATTTTATGTATGTATAACTATATATCTCTTGATATAGTTATCTCTTGATATACAGTTATAGGTGCATATATTTGGTTTGTATGTGTACATATGTGTAGTCACACACATCTATTACCATACATACACATGTATATGTATATATATGTAACATTGTTTTAATTTAATTAGCCATGTGACTATAGGTAAATTACCATTCTGAGACTCAGCTTTCTTAGCTGCAATATGGTGAGAATAACACAATCAGTTCATAGGGTCTTTGTGGGGAAAGTACTTTGTAGAAGTTGTAGTGTTAAGAACTATATAAGGTAATCATGAGTTTTATGTAGATCTCTATATGAAGCCTTCACCAGTGTTCTTCTTCTCCAAGGTTCCATCATCCTGTTCTGCTGGACCTGAGTTGTCAAAGGCTGTATCAATGAAAAGCAAACTCTAGCCCTTCCTAATAAGCAGAAGACTCCAAGTGCAACCCAATTCTCAACTTTATAAAACTAATACTTAAGACTTTCTCTCTGTGACTAGCACCATATAAAGCTCTAGGGTAGTGATGGCAAACCTTTTAGAGACCAAGTGCCCAAATCACATGCTTATGCCACATGTGAGCCTCCCGCCTTATCCCAGACAGGAGAGGGAGGAAGTGTACCCATTTGGGCTGCTGGACAGATGTGAAAAAATGTCCTCAAGTGTGGTGGAGAAGGTGAAGGGAGTAGTCCCCTCTGGTAGGCTTGGCAAGCCATAGGTTTGCCAACATGGCTCTAGGGGATACAAAAGCAAAGAAAAGAGAAATCCCTATTTTTGAGAAGCTTACATTCTATAGAGGGAACCAATATGTACATATGTGAATATGTAGGATTAAAACAAAAAAAATACAAGTTAGTGAAATTCAAGATGGTGAGAGAGGGCACAATCAGTTGGTCTCATGAGGAAAGGTTTGAGCCTTGTATGTAAGGAAGGTAGGGATCATGTGAGGCAAAGGTTGGTGTAGAGGCACAAGATGGGAGATGAAGAATCTTTGATGAGGAATGGAGAGAAGGCCAGTTTGGCTGGATCATATAGTGTGCAAAGGAAGGTAATGAATAATAAAGATGGAAAATTAGAATAGGGCCAAATTGTGAGGAATTTTAAAAGCCAAAGAGAGTATATATTTTATTCTTGTTATAAATAAAAATTAATCTGGAGGCTTCTTAAGAGACAAAAGGGAGCCACTAGAATTTATTGACCGGTGGGAAAGGACAGATTACATGGTCAGACCTCACATTTTAGTAAAATTAATTTGGGACATCTTGAATTGGATATTTCATAAACTCAAACATGCCCCAAACTGAACTCATTGTCTCTATTTCTAAATCTTCCCCTCTTCCTAACTTCCTTATTGTTGTCAAGGGTGCCAACATCTTCCCCGTCATCTAGGCACATGACCCAAGATGTCATTCTTGATGACTCAATCTCTGTTGTGTCTACCTTTTAACATTTCTCCTATATGCCCCTTTCCTCAGGCACTGTTATTGCCACCCTGGTACAGACTTAATCACCTTACAACTTGACAACTGCAATAGCCTGCTGACTGGACTCCCTGCCTCAAGTCCCTTCTCATTCTAGTCTATCCTCCAACTGTCAAAAAGATCTTAAAAGCCAAAACAACCATGTTACCCCTCCTACCCGAAATATAATCCAGTGGCTCCCTATTACCTCCAGTTAAAAAGCAAAAAACAAATCAAATTGTTACTGTTTGACTTTTAAATCCCTTTATAACTTGATCCTTTCCTACCATTCAGTCTTCTTACAGTTTACTCCTCTCTATATACTCTGTAATCTGGTGACAGTGGTTCCCTTTACTGTTTCTCAACCAAGACACTCCAACTTTCTCTACTACTAGCATTTTCATTGCCTGTTTGCCATGCCTGGGACTCTCTCCCTCCTCAACTCTGCTTCTTGGTTTCTTTGGATTTCTTCAATTTTTAGTTTAATTCCTATCTTCTGTAAGAGGGCTTTCTCTTCTTACTGTTGGTGGAGTTGTAAACTGATGATAACAATTCTGGAGAGTAATTTGAAACCAAGACAAAGGGTGGTAAAACCATACACACCCTCAGGCCCAACAATACCACTCTTGGTCTGCATCCCAAAGAGATCAAAGAAAAGAGAAAAGGACCTATTTATAGCAGCTCTTTTCATGGTGGTAAAGACTTAGAAACTGCCCATCAGTTTGGAAATGGATGAACAGGTTGTGGTATATGATTGCAATGGAATATTATTGTGCCATAAGAAATGACAAACAGGATGATTTCAGAAAAACTAGGGAAGACTTATGTGAACTGATGCAGAACCAGGACAACATTGTACACAACAAAATCAATAGTATGTGAACATCAACTGTGAATGACTTAACTCTTATCAGCAATGCAAGGTCCAAGACAACTTCAAGGGACTCTTGATGAAAAAGGCTCTCTGTTGCCAATAGCAGAAACTGATAGAATCTAATTGCAGATCAAAGCATATTTTTCACTTTCCTTCATGCGTTTTTTCTTATATGTTCAATGTGTGTCTTCTTTCACAACATGATGAATATAGAAAATTTGGATTACATGATAGCACATGTATAACCTTTATCAGGTTACTTGACATCTTGGGGAGCAGGAAGGAGTAGGATGGAAACAGAGAATTTTGGTAGCAAACTGTCAGAAAACAAAATTGTTGCTACTTGTAATTGGTAAAAAATACCATAAAGTATTATGAAGGTAAAAAAAGAAGCCATTCCCATTCCTCCTTAATCTTAGTGCCTTCCCTTTGAAATCTTCAATTAATTCTGTAGGCATCTTGTTTGTATATACTTTGCATGTGATCTCTCACGTTAGATTATGAGCTCTTTGAGAGCAGGGATTATTATTTGTCATTTAGTGTCCCAAGTGCTTAGTATGGCACCTGACACACCGAAGGCACTTACTAAGTCCTTGCTGACTGACTTGTTGATTGAGAGATTTAAGGTGGCTACTTCTGTTGTCTAGGTGAGGGGTGAAATAGCATAGTGGTCTAGTAAATAGAGAAAAGGGGTTGAACGTGAGAAAAGTTGCAGAGATATAGATGACTCAATTTGGCCACTTGTTGGATATGTGGAATGGGGGGGGGTTCAAGGCATTTAGTATAATGCTGAGATTACAGCTTTGAAGGACTGGAAGAATGACAACGACTTTTAGAGAAATGGGAAACTTCAAAAGCACAGTGGGTTTTGGAGGGAATGAGATAGGGAATCAATGAGACAGGAATAAAAGGACTTTATGTCCATTTCTTGAAGACTACTCTACTTAAGTTCTGAGAGGCTTATCATCATGCTGGCACTGAGAATTCCTACAGAGTTGTTGCTAAGGCACAGAAGTGTTGCAATCTATATTGAGAACATCACAGATCCTTGAGGTTAACTTTAAATACTAGTGATTTCTCCATTGATGGATATCTTTAAGTGGAGGTTAAATGATCGCTTGTTGGAAATGGTCAGGTGAGAAGTGTATTTGATGATATCTGAGGTCCTTTCCATCTCCAAGGATATTTAATTCTGTCACACGCACACACACACCCACACAGAGGTTTATTTAATTGCCCCTCATGCTTTTGTTTTGAGTGAGGTGAAACTTTATAATGTTCCAACTTTATTTTTTAATGTTCAGCATTAATGGACTTGATAATTAAGTTCTGTCAATAATGTTATTCACTGTCCTTTTATAGATAGAAACTGTATATAAAAAGCCCTACACCTCATTATTCATACCTTAGAGAAAAGACAATATGCTTTTCTCAAAATAACCATGAAATTAGAAAATTTCATGCTGCATTGTACATTTTGCTTCCATTTGTTGTTGAATCATTTTTTATTTCCCATTTCTAAGCCTCAGTTTCTTCTGTAAAATGAAGAGTATGGACAAGACATTCTTTACCAACTCTGAAATGCTGAGTTTCATTGGAGAAGCTGACATTCTGTCTATGAAATTGTTCTGATAGCATATATAATGGAATCCCAGTGTTGGGACTAATTTTATTTTATTTGCTTAAATTGTATCTGCATGCTTTTGGTTTTCCTTCTCCTCCTGTTTCCTTCATTAACTCATCTTCCAACTCTTTTTTCCCTTAAGGTGCTTCTTAACACAGTCTTTGGTCCTTTTCTCCTCTCTCTCTACAGTCTTTGTCCTGATGATTTTATCCATTCTCACTTCAATGACTCCCTTTATGGGGTCCTTTCTTAGTGTAAATTCAATGATTATGTAAAGCTTGAGCAAGGAGGATATGTTTTTTTCTACAGCAGAGTAGCTTAGTGTAATCTGCTTCATTATGTCAGGGAAGTTGATTAAAGGGCTCATATTCCTTAGTTATCTGCCATGGCTTTCAAAAATGGGAATAAAGCTTCGTTCAGGTAGTATTTGATATTATCCCAGTAGTCTATCTCTACTATATACTTTCATAATGTTGTTACTGAAAATTGTGACTAGAGTGACTGAAGATAAGAGATATTGCTCCTGACTCTGCCACCAACTCTGTGACCTTTGGCAAATTACCCTTACCATTCTGGGTTTCAATATCTTCATCTGAAAAAGGAAGAAGTTGGATCAGAATATGTCCAAGGTCCCAGTCAATTCTGGCATTTTCTCTGCTTAGATTAGAAATTCACATATTCCATGACAATTAGGATCTTCTATGGTATATATACAATCTACCTTTTTTAGCCCTGTCATTCATAACTCCCTTATGCATAACTGTAGCCCCCAGCCCAACTGGGCTACTGCTGTTCCCAGAACACACCACATGCTTTCCCACCTCCACGCCTTTCTTCATGCTAGTTCTCTCTGTCTGGAATACCTCCCCCATCCCTGGAAATTTACTCCTTTTAAAAAATAAGTTTTATTGATGCTTTTTGCTTTGTTTTGCATCAAAGTCATTTCCTGATCTACACCAACTCCCACTGCATTGACCCCTCCCTTGTAACAAAGAACAGTTAAGCAAAAATAACAAATTACAATGAATATAGAAAGTATATGCAAAATTCTTTCTAAGTCTTACCAGTGCTTCCATATGTCACTTCCTCCATGAACCTTCTCTGATTCTTCCCTCCTTGAAAATTTTCTTTCCTTTTACAAATTATCCTAAAGCTCCTTGACTGGATTTCTCCTTTGCTCTTTTCACACCTTCCTTGAATCATACCCATCTCTGTTTGTGGTTTAGATTCCCTTTGGTAGCATTCTTTTCCTCCTCTGGCCTTGAATAACATTTGTACCTCTCTTGTGGCACTGCTATATTTCCATTCTTGCACTGTGATTCTTTATGTTCTTGTCTCATCCCCTTCAAAGGTAGGTACTTGGATTTATTCCTCTTCCCATTCCCTTAGCAAGACCTGGCACTTTGCATTTCTCTTAGTAGATGGTCAGTCAATGTTTGTTGAATGGAACTGAATTCAGCACTACCTGTACTTTTTTATTCCAATGGATTGTTAGTTTTCAGTCCTACCCATTAAATGACTGTAGGTTTTGGTATTTCAGTCTCATTCTTACACAGCCTGATTCTCCTCCTGTATGTGGGAGGAGCAGGTTGTCAAAAAGGCACAGAAGGAGGAGGGTGGGGGTGGAGGTGGGGACATGGTTCCTTAATTAACATACTCTGCAAAGAGAAGCTTTGGAGCTTCCTCCCAAGTTTTTTCTCTGTACTGTTCCCCAGAGAAATAAAAGACCAATTTGGAGCAAAGGCTGGAGATCTAAGAATACCATTGGTATAAACCCAGGGTGCATGTATATATTTCCTCTCCCAAAAGTCAAGAAATAGGAAGAATTTTGGCAGATAGAAAAAGACAGGGAGAGAGATTATTCTTCTATCCAAATCATAAACTCTTAGATGTACCCTCATCAACGTAGATAGATAAAAAGATAAATCGATAGATTATAGATAGATAGAAATACAGATAGATGGTAGATGATAGTTAGATGGTAGACAGAAAGATAGATAAATTATAGATGATAGATAGAAAGACTGATAAGTGATAGATGGTAGATAGATAAATGATAGATATAGATAGTTGGTAGAAAGATAGATAAATGACAGATGAAAGATATATAGTTGGTAGATAGAAAGATAGATAAATGATAGATGGGAGATAGTTGGTAGATAAGATGGTAGAGAGATAGATAAGTGATAGATGAAAGAGAGTAGATAGATGGTAGATAAATAGATGGTAGATAGTTGATAGAAAGATGGATAGATAGGTGGTGGAGAGATAGATAAATAATAGATGGTAGATAGAAAGATAGATAAATGATAGATATAGATAGCTGGTAGAAAGATGGTAGAGAGATAGATGAGAGATAGTAGATAGATGGTAGAAAGATAAATGACAGATGGTAGATAAATAGATGGTAGATAGTTGGTAGAAAGATGGATAGATAGATGGTAGAGAGATACATAAATGATAGATGATAGATAGATGGTAGATAGAAAGATGATAGATGGCAGAAAGACAGAGATGGATATATAGGTAGAAAACACAAAATCTCTTCCATTTCTTCTGTACTGACACACAGTCAACATCTCTGTTTGGGCCCTGGCCTATTGTAATTGCCTTTAATTAGAGTCCTTATCTCAATTTTTTTTTCTCCTCCAACCCTAGCTTCCACACAGTTGCTGAAGTGTTTTTCCTAAAACACAGTTCTGACCATGTCCCCATCCTACTCAAAGAACTCCAGTGGCTCCTATTGTCTCCAGAATCAAATATAATTTGCTCTGCTAGGCATTGAAAGCTCTTTACAACCTGGCCTGATGCAACCTTTCTAGTCTTATTACATGTTATTTGCTTCCACATAGTTTACAGAGCAATCAAACTGGCTAACACTTGTTTCTTGACTCTGAACCTTTGCAGAGGCTGTACTCCATGCCCAGAATGTTTTTCCTCCTCACTTCTACCTCTTAAAATTCCTGGGATCCTGCAAGACTCAGCCTGAGTACCACCTTTTGAAGGAGGCCTTTCCCTTGGCTTCTAGAGCCTTAACATTCTCCCCCCACCCTATGTAATCATATCTGTTTTACACATGTTCTGTTTACATCTATATATTGACATGCCAATCACCCCCATCAGAATGTAAGCTCTTTAAGAGCAAAACATATATTTTTCTTTTGTTTTTGTACCCCGGGGCCTAGCAGTGCCTCATATAATATAGCAAGTGCTTAATAAATGCTTGTTGATTGGTTGATAAGGACACATGAATGAGTGAATGAATGAATGAATGAATAGCCAAATAGCTTATATTTTATGTTCAGGTTATTTGGTTCCTGTTTTCCAGCTCAAGAAAGAGACAGTAGGGATTTCACAAACTCTGCACATCTTTGCAACATGCAATTTCTAAGCTCTGCTGTTTTGCCCACAAGTGATTGATTTTCAATTTCCTTGCTTTGGTGGATTCGAATTAGACCCCAAGGGCCAAACTTTCTGGTAGTATACACTTACAGAGATCAGACCACTTTAAAGCTGCCACCTCAGCAGACAAGCAATCTGGAGATTGGTTCTCTATGTGCCAATGTACAATTGGAGGCCAAAGGCCTGCAATTTGTATGCAGAATTAACTATCTGAACCATTACATACTTGTTTAGTGGGCATGGTTTTGGGGAAGAAAATCAAACTCTTTATCCTTGGGTAGGCTCTTCCGACAATTTCAGATACAGTTTGAATCTCTTGCATTTTAAAGGTATTTTCATTCAGCTCAAAGGTTGGTTTGGGGGTAAAGTTCTGCCTTATTTGGAGGCTGAGGAGCCACCTACAACATGTGATTTCAGAGGCCTCTCTCCTTCTAAACAGCTCTTCCCTCCAACTTCTCTTCTGATGGTTGGAAAAATCTCAGTTAGCGGCACGGCCTTTCATTGATTATCAGAGAGAAGGATGGATGCAAAAGAAATTGTTTTTGAAAGGTAACTGGGAAATTCCCAACAGAATCAGACTATTAGAGGTGGGAGGTACCCTGGAGCCTAGACTATTAGAATTTGATTGAACTTTTATGAGTCATTTCTTTCTGTTAACTTCCTCTTCACTCTTCTCTGAGGATCCCTGGGGACTGGGTGGGCAGGTAGGTGTCAAAGTGGAAAGAGTGCTGAACCTACAGTCAGAAAGACTCATATTCTTGAATCCAAATCTGTACTCAAACACTTACTAGCTGGGGGACCCTGGGCAAGTCACCTAACCCTATTTGCCTCAGTTTCCTGCTTTGTAAAATGAGCTGGAGAAGAAAGTGACAAACTATTCCAGTATCTTTGCCAAAAAATCTCCAAAGAGTTGGACACGACTGAAATGAATAAGCAACAAGCAAAAATGACAACATGGGATATATTGACAAAAAGTGGAAAGATACTCAGGAGATGGGGGAGGGTAGTGGTCAAGGTCAGAGAGAGGGGTTGTGCCTCAGGACAAAAAGAAGAGTGGCAGGAGGAGGCAGCTAGGTGACTGGGAGGATAGAAATGGAGACCTGGAAATGGGAGGTTCTGGGTTCAAAATGGATTTCAGATACTTTCTAACTTTCAAGCTGTTGAGTCCAGAATTTCTGAGTCTTCATCTGAGGTCCTATGGGATATGAGAGCTGAACCATGGAACAAGGGAACCCATGGAAACAATGCTGCTTATTTGAATTGGGAGTCAAATGAAGGATTTCTAGTACTTCTGGGTTCCAAGAAATGGGCTGAAGGAGATTAGTGCATTCAAACTCACTGGTTAGATGTTTACCACTTGTGGCTTTATTATTATATACTTCCCTATTTTAAGAATTAAATCAACTACTTGCAATATCTAAACACGTTTATTTCTTCTGTAGAAACAAAACCATTATGTCAAAATCACATGATTAAGGCTGTTTGAAACACAGCAAATTCAAGAAGGATAGGGTTCGCCAGAGGGTAGAGGCTTAAGAACTGATTGCTGATGGGGTACCTCCACAAATCCAAGTGTGGAGATATGTACTGATGTAAAACAATGGAATTGCCCAAGTCTTGATGCTTTTAATTCTATTTCTGGATTGCCTTCATTAATTACATTTGGTACTGGCTACCAAAGCATAAATGGCCAATTTAAATTTTAACTTGTGCTTCATAGGGTTTAAGTATTAGTTAAAGAACATGCACATTAATCCTGTAGTCTGACGCCTTTTACTTTCTAGTAATCAAAGAGCATAAGAGTAAGTTAGAGAGGAAGGCCCTCTTAAAAGAATTTGGCAAGATGCCCACCAATATCTGTGCTACATCTGTTGCTGTGAATTAGTTGTGTAGCATGTTGGCTTATGTTTTTCAACACCAATAAACCCAGCAAAATATACAGCATTATGTCAAGAAAATGGTGGCTAAGTATGATGGTTGGGGAATTAGTGTAAAAATCAAGAATGATGGTGAGTGAGTTAGAATTCCAGAATTGAAAACTACGCCAGAGGCTGTCTAGTCTATTTTCCTTCCCATGATTCCCTGCTACAACATCACTAAGAAGTTATCACTCAACTCCTACATGAATGCCTCCAGGGATAGATCATTCACTACTGTCTCAGGATACTGGTCATCAGATTTTCAGATAATGAATTAGTCAGGCAGTAAGCATTTATTAAGTGCCTAATGTGTGCCAGGGGCTCTGCTAAATTCTGGGGATACAAAGCAAGCCAAACAACAGTCTCTGCTCTTGAGGACTTTACAATATAATAGATTATTAGAAAGTTTTCCTTATATTGAAATAAAAGTTGTTCTTAATTTTGACCACTGGAATGAAGCCAACAAGTATAATTCTTTTTTCAACAAGTGTTTGATCAATTGCACTTTCCATTAGATTATTAGAAAGTTTTCCTTATATTGAAATAAAAGTTGTTCTTAATTTTGACCACTGGAATGAAGCCAACAAGTATAATTCTTTTTTCAACAAGTGTTTGATCAATTGCACTTTCCATAACAGCCCTTCAAATATTTTTGCACAATGACCATGTATTCCTGAAACCTCCTCTTCCTAGATTAAATAGTTCTAGTTCCTTCAACTAATTCTCAAATAACATTATTTCAACACAACTCACTATCCTGGTCAACTTCCTCAAGACATGTTGCAATAGTCAGTCTCACAGAAATGGATACAACAGTCTAGAGGAGTAAGCAGTAGAATTATTGTCTCCCTTACTATAGATACCATATTTATATTAATTCAGACTAACATCAAGAGCTATTTTTTTTTTGCAGCCTTATATTGCTGAATCCTACTGAGAGTGTATTCTGCTAAAAACATCATTTTTTCCATGTGGATTACCATGTCACCCAAATTCTCTCATCCTATACTTGTATAATTAATTTTTTGGACCTACATGTAAAATTGTTTGCATTTGTGAGGAATGATGGTATTGGGGCATGATTAAAGCCAGCAAGTATATATGTTACATTTGACAATCTGTATATAGTGCTTCACAGAGGGAAAACAATTCCCTTGAATTTAAAAGATACCTTTCTCTAACAACAACAAATCTTAATATGTCTCCTAGTGCTTCTGATGCCCTGCTCCTTGTAGCTGAATTCAGTTTAATAAAAGTATCCAACATTTGGATGGTTTTTCACACTACTGGCTCACTTGATCCTTGAACTAGCTTGGTGAACTTGGCAAGACAGGTGTTATTCTACTGTTAAGAAGGCAAGGACTCAGAAGGGTGAAGTGATACTGAGGTTACACAGTTGGTGACAAAGTCCAGACTACCATTCCTCCTGCTATAGTGTTCTTTCCACTATAATAATAGCTGACATTGATCCAGTGCTTTATCTATACAGCTTTTAGAGATGGAGCAGGAGAGATGATGATACAGTGTTTTCAGTTGAATGTTAGTTAGATGGCAGCCATATCAGCCCTCATCCTCACTCTCCTCTCGTCTACTCTTTTGCTCTGAATTCGAAGGAAGTCTAGAAAGCATGCTCTGGAATATTTCAAAATTAACTAATATCGTAGAAACTTTCTATTCAGCTTCATCTCCATCCCCAGAGTATACCAGGAAAATGTTTTCTCTCGTGAACAAGTTTTCCTTTCCTTAAGTTGGAACTATTTAGTTAGAGGTTTAGAGAAAATCACTGCTAATGACCATGTAATTTAATAGCAGTATCAAGTAATATAAAAATACAAATAAACATATTCAGGTGACTGTATTGAGGTTTGTAGCAAGGATCACCTACTTTTCTCCTCTGATATTTTCCTTCAAGCCTATCTGAAGAGGATTTCTGAAGAAAGATGGAGGTTTAAATTCTAAGTGGAAAATCTCTAGCATTGTGCTCTGGAAAAAACAGGTAAAATAAAAGAATCTATTTCCTGGGCATCACTCTCACTAGGTGCTATAATGGCCAGTTTGTTCTGGTCTCAGCTTCAGTCCATGTGTATCTTATGTCCTCTCATTCTCTGGTTTATATATGCATCCACTTGTATTCTGATCGTGGCTTTCCACCTCTCCTATTAGGCACCCCCAACTCCTCAAGACCTCCAAACCTCCCAAGTAGATGAATGTTTACAAATAATCTAGCTTAAAGAGTCTCTATCATCCTGGGAAAGTCTTAAAAAAGCCCCTGTGAACCTAGGTTTCAACCATCAGGGGCTACAATGATATCATCTTATTTGATCCTTAATACTACTCTGTGAAGTCTATTAATATAATATCTTTGTCTTCTACAAGAGAAAACCAAGGTTCCAAGCAGCCAAATGGCTTTAAAAATAACATTGATTTTATTATATAGTTTTTTTCATTTTTAAAGTAGGCTATCATACCAACTTTCATCTCTTAAAAATAAATCTCTTCCAACTCGCCTCCTATCAGAAACTAAATAAATATATATTTTTGGCTTATAATCCATGAGGAACAAACTACTTCTATCTTCCTGCTCACAAGATAAGTGGATTAATAAGTGAATGTTCCAGCAGTTAATGGCCACACAGCCTAGTAAGTATGAGATGAGGGATTTGAACAAAAGTGTCTCTTGACTTCAAGATCCAGCATACTTTTTATATCATATTGCCTTTAATAATTCTAAACTGTCTAATTTTTTACTTTCCGCCATGAATAGGTGTAGCATATTAGCTAAAGCTTTCAATCTTTTGTTTTCAGTGACATTAAAGACAGTGTTGGAGCCATGGAATCAGTGTTTGCATATTGACAATGGGGGAGTCATAATGAAAATTACATTGACTCGGTGACCCTATAGTTCCCAGATCTGCTTGTCAATCAGTGTTAGGGGGTCTCTGAAACTTTACATTCCCTGATATTTGTCATTTAGTCAAGTCACAAACTCCTACCTGCAAAATCTGTAACTGGAAATTATCATGTTTCTACTTTGTGGGGGGACTGAAATGCAAGGGCCCAACTTCTTTTACAGACATAGACCTATCTAAATTGTCACATAAAAGCTGGTGCACATTGAAATCAGTTGCTAATTTGTAGTTATCAATCTGTTAATGGGTTACTCTACCTTAGCATACTTTTAATTCTCTTTATCCTGAGTTTTGCCTTGTTGGTTAATTAGCGTAAAAGCCCTAACAAAGAATTTTTCTTTCAACAGCCATTTCATCTGGGAGTTGAAAATTTTGTTAATGCTGGGTTCTAAAGTTGCACCTGGTATAGAGAAAAGATTGCTGTATTTAGAATATGGAATTTTAGCTCTATGGCTTATTTTGTGACCTTCTCTGGGTTTTGGTTTCTTCATCTGTAAAATAAACAATATGTGTGGATTAATTAATTGCAAGTCATTTAACCTCCCAATGCCTAAAAATCCTCTAAGACTATAAATTAAGAGGGACTGGTGTGCATCAGTGGAAGAAATACTAGTCTTGGGCTGAAGAAAACATAAAAGGTGGGGCGCCTAGGTTGCTCAATGGAGAGAGAAGCAGGCCTGGAGCTGAAAAGTCCTGGGCTCAAATATGACCTCAGATACTTCCTAACTGTGAGACTGTGCAAGTTACTTAACTTCTTTTGCCTAGCCCTTGTTGCTTTTCTACTTTAGAAATGAATACTAAGAAGTTAGGGAAAGGAAGGAAGGAAGGGAGGAGGGAGGAACAGAGGGAGGGAGGGAGGAAGGAAAGAAGGGAGAAATGGAGGAAGGGAAGGAAAGAGGGAAGGAAAGGAGGGAGGGAGGGAGGGAGAAAGAGAGGAAGGGAGGAAGGAAGGGAGGGAGGGAAAGAGGGAGGGAGAAACGGAAGGAGGAAGGAAGGAAGGAAAGAGGGAGGGAGGGAAAGAGGGAGGGAGGGAGGAAGGAAGAAGGGAGGGAGGAAGGAAGGAGGGAGGGAGAAAGGGAGGGAGGGAGGGGAGAGGGAGGAAGAGAGGAAGGAAGGAGGGAAGGGAGGGAAGGAAGGAAGGGAGAGAAGGAAGGGAGGGAGGAAGGAAGGAGGGAGGGAAAAAAGGAGGGAGGGAGGAAGGAAGGAAGGAAGGAAGAAAGGAAGGAAGGAAGGAAAGAAGGAATGAATGAATGAAGGAAGGAAGGAAGGAAGGAAGGAAAGAAGGAAGGAAGGAAGGGAGGGAGGGAAGGAGGAGACATAAAAGGCTAACAAATGGATTACCTGGATGGTCTAATGACTTTCAAGGTCACAGCTTTAGAACTCAGAGGACTTTCCAATTTATAAACTGGGCAGCTGTCACCTCTTGGATGCTCTTGGACTCTGGAGTTCAATAATTCAATTCAATAAGCAAAGTTACTTCAGATATGCAGAACCAGTGGTTCATACAAGAATACAAAGATTGAAACAAAACAAAATAGAAACAATCTTTGCCTTCCAGGGGTTTATCTTTGGAGAGCAGAGCACTTGTATAGCTTTTGAAACACAGAACTCAAATTCGGAGACGTCCCTCCCCAACCCAGTTTCTCCACCCTCTCCTCACTCTCTCCCAATCAGGACCTTTCCTGGCTCAGACACTTACTTATTCCCCGCCAGGAACAGCACATTTTTAACAATTGGGAAGGGGTGGGGTGAGGGGAGAAGGAAAAAAGAAATAAAATCCTGCAATTAACTTCTAATTGCGCATTTACTTCATTACATGGCTTGGTGCCAGAGATGGAAGACTTGTTTGAACACATGCTTGAAATTTTTGTCTTTCTTTGTATCCCCCCATGCTTTGCACAGTGCTTGGCAAAAAGTAGGTGTTCTTCTTTCAAAATACAAAAAGTATTGTTCTTTCAAACAATAAATGCTTGTTCAGTTGATGGGTAAATGTGGTGGTTATAAGCAAATTGGGGAAGAAGATGGGTCAGAAGAGAATTTAAAGTGAGTGGGGAGCGGGGAAGTAGACATCTTTTGGATGATGTGAGCACCACCTTCCATCACAATTTGGATAGAGGAACAAGGAAATTTTCAGAAGAGATCTTTCTAGCCCATCAGTGAAAAAATTGTTCTCTGGGATTTTTATTCTGCACAAATTCCATTAACTCTAGTGGTGGCTTAACCTTGCAGAACCCTTGCTCGCCAAGGAAAGACAGAAGTCTATCCCTCTTGGGTGTGTTGAGGGGGTGTGTAGCTTAGATATATTGGGACTCTTCAATTGAGTTAGGATTCTGAACCCTGTGCTTTGCACGGAGTCGCTTTTCAAAAGAACATTTGCGTTCAGTTGATGATGCAGCTGCGTCAAACCGAGTTGATGAATGAGGAAGGCGCCAATAATTTTGTATGTAAATCATGCACCCAACGGACTATATACAGCACTTCTTTTTGCCTTTCTCGCAGTTAATCAATCTTATGCAGGCAGGCAGGCAGGGCATCTCTCTCCCACTGCAAGGGTGGCAGCCCCTTGGAGGTCTCCTACTCAACTTCCCCGCCCCTGCCCCAAGTCCCTGGGAACAGATGGGCCCGCCCAGTCAGACGGGTTCAGGGAGCGCCCGCCCCTCTCTGCCCAAGCCCGGCTCCAGGAGAAAAATCCCAGCTGCGGGCTGCTGCCCTCCCTCCACCAGTCGGTCGGGAACCTGTAGGAATGACGGAAGTTTGGAGGAAACCAAGCCCAGAAAGATGCAGCAAACCTACCAGGAGACCAGAACACATCCAGGGATTCACTCAACTAGACTCAGGGCTGGGGGACCCGGTCGGTTCCACCCCCTTCCCCAGGGGCCTCAGCCCCTCCCCAGATTTTTCCGGTTTGTCTCTTCTCCTGATGGCTATGGAAATCGAGCTAATTTAAATTGTAATTTCCTGAGACTCTCCCAATCTCAGAACAGAAATCACCCAGCCGGCTCCTCAGAAAGCTTAGACTATTTATATCTTTAGCCTTGGCAAGACAGCCGCAATTACCCTTTATCCCACCCCACCTCCAAATTCATAAGGGTAACTGGATGTAGTACTCACATAGACATGTCCCCTTTGGGTCGTGTGGCCCCGACACCCAGAACTGAGAACCGTTCCCTGGTTTTACCCTAGCCATCTGTTTGCAGGAGCTAGCAGCATCTCGGGGAGGATTCAGTGCATTCAGATTTGTAAATCACAGCAGGTGCATAAGCTGGGGCTGACTCATGCAGAATACAGATAGACCCGAAGGCGGCGGCGGCGGCGGCGGCGGCGGCGGTGTCTCTGTGCTTCCTGCTCCTGTCAGAGTGCGGGGCTTGCTGTTGCTACTGCTATTGGTGCTGCTGCTGCTATTGATACTGCTGCTGCTGCTGCTGCTCTGAACCTTCTGGAGAGGCCCTTTCCCTATGGCCTCCTGGGGAAGTAGAACTCTTAAAATCAAGGGATCTTGTGCTGAAAACTTTTAAATCAGATTCAAAACTACACAGACACACCATTCACAGCAGTGTCTCTCTTTCCCCTTCTCTTCTGCTTCCTCTTTTTTTCTTCTTTCCTTTCTTCTCTCCTCTTTCCCTCTCTGTTTCTATCTCTATTCCTTTTCTCCTCCACTTTCCTTTCTTTCCTCACTCTTTCCTCCGCTCTCTGCTTCTTCACATCTTCTCTTCTTTCTTTCCCTTCTCTGACTTTGTCTTTCTGCTTTTCTTCTATCTTTTCTTTCCTCCCTTCCTTCCCTCATTCTCTTCCACTTCTTTCCTTTTCTATCTCTGTCTCTTTTCATCCTTTTTCCCCTTTCCCCTCTCTTTGACTCTCTCCCCCTTCCTTTTTCTCCTTCCTCTTCCTCTCTTCTCCCTTTCCTTCTTTGTATCTTCCTACTTCTCTTTCCCGTCTCTCCTTCCTTCCTTCCTTCCTTCCTTCCTTCCTTCCTTCCTTCCTTCCTTCCTTCCTTCCTTCCTTCCTTCCTTCCTTCCTTCCTTCCTCTTCCTCATCACTTCTCTTTCTCTGTCACTATCTCTTTCATTTCATTCCTGTCTCTCCTCCCTCCACTCCTGTCTCCTTTCCTTTATTCCCTGCTCCTTCCCTCACTTTCTTTCCTCTCTCTGTCTCTCCCTTGTCTAATTGTCTGTCTCACCACCTCCTTCCTTCCAACCTAACCAACAAGATTTCCTTTGTTTTCTGATAGGTTAATAGAATGATGTAACTAATTCTCTTAATAGGAATTGTCAATGGTTAATGATCAGTAACTGTATCTTAGTCCTGTGGAAGGAGCTCAGATCACAATATTAGGCTGAAATCTTTTGACATTTGGTATATGAGTGACATTGGGAAAATTACATAAACTTCCAGGATCTCAGATTCTTCAACTGTAAAATGCTGGAGAAGGTGGCCTCTGAAGCATCTTCTTGTTAAAATACACATCTGTGTACAAAAGGCACATTTTAGAAAGGTTGTCCCTAGACGAGTGAAGCTTTTGTGGTATACCCCTGAACCCTTGCTGCTCTGAGTCAGAGGCTGTCCTGTGCTCACTTGCACAATGCTAGCTCCTGCCTCAGTGCAGGAATGTTGCCAAAACTGAGCTCTAGAATGCTGCCAAAGATAAACGATTGCTGGAGAGGGAAATTCCATATAATAAGTAACAGCCAACACAAATGCTCCGGAACTGCAGCTATAAAATAAATCAGAGACAGTCCTAATAACTGCCTGCAGTGTTCACTTGAGCCCTCCAGATGTTGGGCTCTTGGTTGAGAATTGTGGCCCAGCAGACATCACTGATGTGGCTGGGCCCTTCTTTAGAATATAAGTCCCCCCAAAAGAAAGGTGATTCCAAGAGGCAAATATTTCTAAATTGCTCTATATTGTCTGGTAGGGAGCCTAATGGGAAGAGAAAGAGGAACTGGAAAGGTTCTTTCCCTTTTCTTTTTTCCTTCTTTCTTCCTTCCTCTTTCAGGTGCTGGCTGAACCTGAGGTGGATCTTTTACTGCTTCCTCTAACTAAAGACCCTGACATAAACCTCAAGAATGGAGGGAGCAGAAGGGAAATTTAGGGGAGATAAAACATGAGAAGAACAAAGGAGAGGAGAGGTAGAAAGAGAAATATAGAAGGCAAAACCACAAAAGAAGGAAAAATAAAATGAGAAAGCCAAGTAGAGAAAAGAATGAGAAATTCATCTATTCACAAATATTTAATAAATGCAAGGTATGCTGCTTTGAAATCTAAAATAATTGTGACTCACTCTGAGTTTACAATTTAAAAGGAGTAGGACAGTAGTAGATACTTAATAAATTTTTGTTGATTAATTTGAGCGGTGGAAGATAGGCATACAAATAGCTATGAGAAGGGAAAGTGTGATATAGTAGTAGGTAAGTTAACTAGGACAAAATTTAAATTCATTGAAAAATGCTAAACCATACAATTTTTCACATCTGAAAATGTTTTATTATGCAATATGTCATTTTGCATCAATCACTTGTTTTATATGATTTGGCATTTAGTTCACAGGATAATAGTAACGATAGAGTTTATATAATATCTTAAGGTTTAGAAAGGAGATGTTACCTTATTTAATCCCCTAAATAACACTAATGGGTAGGTGCTATATTATCTTCATTTTACAGATGAAAAAATTGAGGATCAGAGAAGATAGATGACTTGCCAGGGGACACATAATAAATTTCTGAAGCAGATTTGAACTCAGGTCTTCTTAACTTCTACTTCAGTACTCTATCCACTATGCCATTGAATAGATTTTGACATATTGTCATCGTGAAATGGTATTTTGATTACTTTCCATAATAAATGTATATACCTTTGATAATCACTCCATTTTCCTAATCTAGTCCAAAGATTTTCATCAAAGTTTAAATCAGGCAAGTTCTCAGACCCACTGAAGCATATTTATCTCCATCTTCTGGAAAATTTTTAAAATCTTTATGACATATGGCAAAGCAAAAGGTGGTACTGAAATATTCTATCTCCTTTTGGGAGTTTCTTCAATTCTAGAAAAATTCTAATTTTCAGCACAGCAATACAATTATCAGAATTCAACATTCCCTTTGAGGGGACAAGACTTCTAAGCCTACTGGTTGTTAAAAAAACAAAACAAAACAACCTCCTCCCCCCAAAATAACTCACCTCCAAATATTTATTAGGATTCACATTTTTTAACAAGCTAATGAAGATGCCCAGATCTTATAGGTTAAACTGGACTCAAGAGTCAGCTGGAGCCAGCTCGAACCCAGTTTAGGAGAGTCTATTGTTAAATTTTCAGTGTCTGGTTTACACTTCAGAAATTGACAAATGCTATAAATCAGGACTTGATTTAATGTTTCATTTAATGGGTATTGGATAATGCAACCATAATAAATAGGCCATATAAAAGCCATGATTGCTCTTATACTGTACAAAAACAGGTAGCAAGTGGGATTTAGCTTGTGAAATGTAGTAGGCTGACGCCTGAAAAGTGATGGGAAAATAATAATTATGCAGATTAAGCTTACTTGGGGGTGTATGGGGTGTTCAGAGAGGAGTAGTATCTCTGGTATGGAGGGCTTGTCGTGCCCTTCTAGGGCAGCTCTCCAGCCACTGACTCCCACCTGACACCCAGCTCTCACTTGTGGCTCCTAGTAGCTGCTAGCATGCAGCAGCGGCCACACCCTGGGCAACGTTTTCCAACAGGCCGGCTAAACCTTGTGAGGGTAGCCATCGGGTCATAGACCGCTGGTGAACCAGGGCTTTGCTCACCCAGCATGTGAAGACTGCTTCGGCTGAACAGACAGAAGAAACCAATAAGAAGGTTCAACGGCTGAGAGGGCGACGCAGCAAAGCACTGTGGAGTGCTTAGGGCGTGTTGGAGCACAAAAGACAACATGGCCATCCAATGCAGCTGAGGAAGTCTCCAGGTGTAATGACCTTTCGGGCCACTGGACCCGGGCTTCCAACACCGAGAGAGTGGGACTGTCTCTGTGCATCGACTCTTCCACTTGAATCTCTCTCATGCACAAATGTCTTTGTGCAAACGCACAAAGACAATCGTCATTCTCAGTTACCGAGAGACTACTACCATGTTATAAGTACTTTTTTTCTTCAGAGAGCTGATTATTAAACATTTAGCAGCATATCTCTGACTGTATCCTTTATACAATCATTTTAGTGTAGTCTTGGATGAAAAGTGAACTTCAGTAAAAATGACTTTCCTCAGTCTTCAACATGTCAGCCTTTGCATCTTGCCTAAGCATTTTTTATTTCATGACAAATATTAACAGCTTTTTTCTTTTACTGTTTTCTTTAGTACTCTCTTAATTTCAGAAAGCTTATTCTGTACTATAGAGTAATCATCAACAGTGCTTTCAGCAATCAGATTCTTCTGGAAGTCTTTGCTTATTTTCTGAGAATCAAGATATTTTAATTTGCAATTTGTCAGTTGGCAATGTTTTTCATTTTTCAATGAATTTTGTACTTGGATGCAATTGACTGTTTCAATGTGGGCTTGAATGGTCCTTGAAACCCTTAACTTCCTACTTTGATATCTCTAATAGTCATTGGAGAATACTACTTAAGAAACTTAAAGTTTCTTAAGAAGAAGAAGGAAGAAGAAGAAGAAGAAGAAGAAGAAGAAGAAGAAGAAGAAGAAGAAGAAGAAGAAGAAGAAGAAGAAGAAGAAGAAGAAGAAGAAGAAGAAGAAGAAGAAGAAGAAGAAGAAGAAGAAGAAGAAGAAGAAGAAGAAGAAGAAGAAGAAGAAGAAGAAGAAGAAGAAGAAGAAGAAGAAGAAGAAGAAGAAGAAGAAGAAGAAAAGTTTTGCTCAATTGTAGAGTATGTTGGGGGAGAAATATAAAGTAAAACTGGAAAAGTAGGTTGGAGATAGATTGTAGAGGGGTTTGAATACCAAAACTAGGAGAAGAAAGACTACAAACACTAAGAGGATCAGGGTTCTTCTTGAGGTTTGGAGACTATTTCATTCCGCCCCCCCCCTATAGTACATAGAACAGTAGATACTTGATAAATGTTCACATGTTCATTGAACAGTCCTTGTCCTTTGGGGGTTTACATTATAAGTAAATATGAAGTAATATAAAAGAGTTTCAAAAGGTAGAACACACCAAGAATTGGGGGAGAGCAAGAAAAGTTTGTGTAGAAGCATGATTGTAAGAGGTAGAAGGAAGCAATGTTTTTAGGCATCAGATACAACTTATGTAAAGCCTCAGAGATGGTAGATGGAACATTGTATGTGGGTGAGAAGTAGGTCAATTTGGTTGTAATGTAAATGTGTGATGTGGAATCATATGTGGAATTCACAGAGCAAGTAATATAAAATCAGTTTGGAAAGATAGAATCATAGGAGTTAGAATTGAAAGGGATCTTATAAATCTAGCCCAGACCCTTCATTTTATAGGTAAGAAAACTAAAGAGAGGTTAAATGATTTGCCCAAAATTACTTCAGCTCTTCTGATTTCTAAAGTCTAATACTCTGTTTACTATTACAATAGATAGCACTGAGATCAAGAGTCAGAGGAGGAAGATGGTAGGGTTCTTAATCTTTGCCACTAAGTGTCTGTCATCCACACTAAGGGTGTGGATGAACGTTGGTATATGGCTGGGGGAGTCTTTCCTCTGAAAAGAAGTATAAGACTCCTTTTATTGTTGTTTATGATGCTTTATTCCCCCAATCAAGTCCCTAAAGGGAAATCATATAAAGCTTAGGTTTTGATTCTAGTCTATGGTTTCCCTAAAGGAAAGAAGAAAACTAAAATGTAGAACAGATATGGGACAGTTACTTATTTCCTCCACACATATGAAATGAAAAAAAAAACCCCGACCCAAACCATAAAAGGCTTAAAAATTAAAACTGACAAAGACTTAAACATGACATAGTAACTATTGTAAGCCATTATTAAAGTCTCCCAGCAGGATGACATGAAGTATTACAACATGATGCATTTATTGGGAAATATTTACTGGGTATCTTGAAAGATATTTTACATTCACCTTGACACTGTACTGCCCAATCAACTGCCTCCATGTCTTCTGGAAGGTTAGAGAGGGGTTTGTGCTTTAATCTCTTCCTATCAGTGATCATTTCCCCCTAAAACAGAGGTTCTTAACCTGGAGTTCATGGATTCCCAAGGGATTTCTAGACAGATTTCTCAATTTTGAATTTTAAAAACATTTTGATAACTGCATTTCTATATAATTGGTTTCCTTTGTAATCCCAGTTTGATGCATTTGAAAACATTATGAGAAGGGGTTCATAGGCTTCACCAGATTCTCAAATGGATGTATAACATTAAAAAAATTAAGAATCCTTGTCATGGAAGCATTGAAACTGCAGGAGAAAGCTTCAGAAATGCAGTAATCACTGAGGTACCCAGAAACTCATGATCACTTAACCACTTCCCTCAAATTTATCTTTCATAATTGATATTTGGTCATCTGTGATGGGGGAAAGACACAAAATAAAAAAGGCATCCAGGGACCAGAATCCTTAGCTTTGTGCCCCACTGGGTAGCATATTCACTAGCTACCATGTGATCTGTAATTATTGCTCTGGGAGAGAGGGAAGATGGTGAGAGGGAGGCCCACATTTCTCTCTATGCTATTTCTTAATCATCTCTCCCAAGAACTAGGGAAAGAATTCCATGCCATATGTTTAAGATAGAATAAGGAAAAGAGTGAGAGCAGAAGCTATCAATCCCTTCAAAGGTGCCTCTTCCTAGGCAATTATGTTTTGATGCCTCTCCCCCTCCTTGCTGCGGTCATAGGAACCAGGGGCTTGCTGTGACATCCCAAATTCCCAAGTCCTTTACTGCTAACTTCCACATGGGACCTCTTGGAAATGTCCCAGAGTCTGGCAGATGGGTAATATGGAGCTATGTCAATTACCTCATTATACCACTATGTCATTTAAAAAGTTGGGGCCAGAGTATATAAAAATATTCTATATTTAGAATCTGTATAAAGGGGAATTTGCATTCTATCCTAGAGGCAATGGAACATTCACCGGAATTTCTTGATCAGCGGAGTACAGTGGCTAGCTAGACCTGTGCTTTAGGAATAACAATTTGTCTACTCACTGTGTGGTGGATGGATTGGAAAAAAGAAAGAATTGAGACAGACACTACTAAGGAGACTATTGCAATAGTCCAACCAAGAGGTGATGAGGGGTTGAATTAGGGCAGTAGCACTGTGAGGAGAGAGCTGGGAATAGATATGAGAAATGTGGAGGCAGAATCAACATGACTTGGCAATTAATTGGATATGGTATGGTGGTGGTAATGGGGTGATTGAAGGAAGAATCAAGAATGATCCAGAGGTTATGAACATGGTTTGCAGGCTGTGACATGTTGGTAAATGTGTAACAACCAGCTTCCCAAAAAAGTATATTTGATACAATTTTGAATTTAATCTGTATTAAGAGCATTTTCCATTTCTTTTTAAAGTTCAGACAATTAACAAAATAAATTATATCCTAATTGTGGCATTTGGTAATATCTGAGGTATAAATGCTCATAGTAAAAATTTAATAATTAGCTCTCCAACAAGTTAGCTCACCACACACTGGTTACATAAAAGATGATGGTATCCTTGACAGAAATATAGAAATTTGGAAGAGGAATGTCTTGATGTATCTCCATGGCTTCTAAGCATTCTGGATGTATAGATCATAGAATAACTGGACTTGGACATGTAAGGGACTTTAGATATCAGATTTAGACATCCCCCATTTTAAAGATGAAGGAACCTGTGCTTCATAGAGGAGGAGTGATTTGCTCAGAAGAATATAATTAGAAAAATACTTTATCTCTTTATTACATTTTATAATTCAAAGCACTTGCTTATTATCTCATTTTATTGTCTAATTTTATTAGATAATAAGTAATGACTTATCAGCTCATTTTATCCTTACAACAATTCCCATTGGTAGTATGTTTTATTATTCTTATTTTACCAACTAAGAAATTTGAGGTAAGAAAGATGATGTGAGTTGCCTACGTTTAGTTAAATGGTATTTAATAAAAGAGCTGAAACTAGAAAATGGATTTCTTGACTCTTGAAACTAGTAATTCAATATTTGATAAAACTGCTTTTTATAATATAATGTCGTAAGAGGGGTGTAAGTGGTGTCCACAAGGACTAGCACCTTTGATGTGAAGGCTTGCTGAGCCCTTTTCGGGTTTCTTCATCCATCTTTGATGTCCATCTTTCACCCAATATCATGGCCCAGTAAAACCATCTGGGCAGGTAGGCAAATGAGAGTAACGAACAGATTTAAATCAGTTGGTGAGTTAGGGGGATATCTACCTCAGGTGTGTGAAGACTTCCCCTGGTGGAATGGTGGAATGAGAACAAATTGTTCCACTGGTCATGAAGGTGGCTGAAGCGAGCACTGTAGAGCTCTTAGAGCTTGGTCAGACATCAAAGATGACCAAGTCATCCATGGTATATTGGGCTTTCACCAGTCACTTTGACTTTTGTCTTGCTACTAGATGTTGATAACTCTGGAAGAGAGAGCAAAGTGGCCAATTTTGAGCAACTCTGCCTTGTCTGGAAAACCGAGATGAACAACAACAATAACATATATTTACATTTATTATAACACTTTAATTGATATAAAATGCTTTATACTTATTGTCTCATTTGAGTCTCACAACAACCATGGGAAGTAGGTGCTATTATTATTTCCATTTTACAGATGGCAAATAAAAATTAAGTGACTTGACCAAGTTCACACTACTAAGTAAATATCTAAAGAAAGATTCAAATTCAGGTGTTTCAGATTCAATGTCCAGTAAAATGTTTGTTCTCCAAAAATGAATGAAGTGTGGTTAAATAATAATATCTTATCATTGAAGAACTGTGATATTCATAAAACATTAAAAATTAGGAGGCTTGAGAATAAGTCAGGGCTTAGGAAAAATTAAAATAGTCAAAGTCAGTTTTCAATTGCCTTTTCCTTTTTTGCACCTTTTCCCCATGTTAGCTGACATTTGTGTGACCTTTTAACTCCTCTCAAGATCTCTAATAAAAAAATGGAATAAATTCATCTATAGTCAGGAATAAGGGAGAAATGGCTAAAAGGCACTACCCCCAGGGATGCTTGCAATTTAATAGGCATAAATTCTAAAATCAAAGAAATGAAGTTGTAATGGTATAATTTTGAAGACCAGAGAGGGAACAGAGTAGATATGGGACAGTAGTGTTGGAGGGTAGTAGTGGCAGATAGGGTCGTAATGCCTTAGAAAGACCTTTGAACTTGGAATCTGGGTTTGAGTCTAGATGATGGATTACTGCTTAAGGGGAAAGTAGGTAGCACAGTGGATAGAAAGCCTGCTCAATTTTCTTATTAATACAATAGGGACAATACTTTCCCTCCTTATCTTACTGGATAATTGTAAAGATCAAATGAGACAGGGGCAGCTAGATGGCACAGTGGATAGGGCACAAAGCTTGGAGAAGGGACATCCTGGGTTCAAATCTGTCCTCAGAGATTTCCTAGTTTGGTGACCCTGGGCAAGTCACTGAACCCCAATTGCCATCTTTTATAGCCCTTTTGTCTTGGAACCAATACACAGTATTGATTCTAAGACAGAAAGTAGAGGTTTAAAAACATTTGCAAATATTACCAATTGGGTTGATTTCTTTGTTTTATAATTCATCTAGACAACAGAGTGGTGCTGAAAGTGTTAATCATGAAGATTAAACTTAAAAATGTCATGAATAAATCTTTTTTTTTCCCTTGGAAAGCCAGTTGTTACACTTTAATGGAGATGTCCTTGGAAATAACCCCTCACTATCTAATAAAGAGGTCTCTTGTTTAGAAAAAATCCCTTCAATTTGACCAAAGCCAATGTTATAAAAGGAGCTGTGGAAAAGTAGAACAGAAAATATATGGCTTCCTATATCCTTCCTTATGCTCTGGCTTCTTTACTTTCAGCTAGGCAAAGCTAAAGAGTTGGAGCTCTGTCCCTGGCATGAAACAAGAGTACCATCTGGAAAGTGGATGAGTTTTGCCCATTGTTTCTTCAGTTAATGGCTTGGTCCCAAAGGTGCTTTGGCTCTTCGTGGTGTTCAAGAAGAGGCATAAATCACATTTGGATAGCTGCTCTTTGGAATTTAGCCACAAATGGTCTGGGGGTGGTATTCATGGTGCTTAAAGTTTAGAGACACCGAACAACAAGAAAACAGTTGAGTAGGTGAATGGCTTCTCCCCAAACTACTGAGAGATGCACTCAATAAAGGAGAAAAAAGAAAAAAAAAACAAGGTAAACTGAGCTCTAAATGAATACTTCTAGGATATGATTTAATTGGTCTGGACATTACATTTCCTCTGCTAGTGTAGATCACCATCTCTGAATGTTTTTGTCTTCATGAATTGCTCTGGCTAAAAAATTGATCACCTGGTGGTCTACCTTCTAATGATGAACATCTCTGTTTTTAGTTATGAAAAATGAACACCCCTTATTTTTTGTCTTGGATAAGATACCGAATCCATTGTGGGGTCTATACTTAAAGCTCTTTAGCTTGGTATGATCTACTATCATAGGCATAGCTCTAGAGAATCCAGGATTAGCCATCCCTTTTTAAAGATGTTGCATTGGAGGAAGGTTTTAATGGAGATTTTAATTGTTCTATACTTGTATAATTTTATAGGGCAACCAGGTGATGCAGTGGATAGTGCTTTGGGTCTGGAGTCAGGAAGACTCAACTTTCTGAGTTCAAATCTGGCCTCAGACATTGATTAACTGTATGACTCTAGGCAGGTTACTTAATCCTATTTGCCTCAGTTCCTTATTTGGAAAATGTTCTGTAGACAGAAATGGCAAACCACTGCAGTATCTTTGCAAAGAAAATCCAAAATAGGGTCGTGTAGGGTCAGAGAAAAAAATGACTGAACAACAAATTGGCTTTCAAAGCTCTTCATGGATTGGTTTTAGTTTTACTGCAGTCTCATTTCTCACTAGGTCTTCCCTTCCCTCCACAACTATTATCTCTGATTTCTCTTTTTAACTGATCTTGTCCCTCAATTTCCTGGCTCCACACTTTTGCACATGCAACTCCTCCCTTTTCTATATGTTGAAATCTTCCATTTCCTTCAAGGCCTCAGCTTATATGCCATCTCTGCTCTGAAACTTTTCTTGATTCCTTAGTCAGCAGTGATCTTTTCCTCATCCAAAACACTTTGATCATACCTCTTATGTACTTACAGAAATATAGTTCCAACAGATTATCCATATTTTATTACAACATTCATATGTCTATCATGCTTTATCACCCTGACCAAACTGTAAGCTTCATGAGAGCAACTTTTCCCCCCTCTTCCCTTTCCCATTTAAAACCTAAGAGGGGGGGAAAACTGTCTATTGCCTTTACTTCCTCTCATCTCACTCAGTCCTCAACCCTTTGAATTCTTGACTCTGACTTTATCACACCTGAAATTGCTCTTTTCAAAGGTATTACTTTCTCTAATGAACTCCTTTTCTAAATCCTTATTTTTCTTCACCTCTAGAATATCTGACACTTTGGTACTCTCTTCCAAGTTATTTTGGGTTTTCAGATACGTATTTCTTAGTTCTCCTACCTGTCTGACTACTCCTTATTGGTCTCCTTTGAGGACCATTAACCATCTCAGGACTCTATAAATGTCTGTGCCCTTTTCTTCCTCTTTCTTACTTAATAAACTCATTAATTCCCATTATAATTAAGTCCCGTGAAAAGCCAGGGGATTTACAGTTTGCCTGTCAACTAAGTAAGTTTCCTAACTGTGAAGATGGGATTCATTCTCCTCTGCCTACTTTTAGATTTAATCACCAGAAGTGTATACACCCCCACTTTACCCTTGTGGGGGGAGGTTGACAACCCATGTGCTAAAGTGGGGGACAACTCAGAAAGACTAACAGCCCCCTGGACAGTCCTAAGAAAATTAAAAAAACTACAACTGGCCCCTGTAGAGTGGAGGAAGGCACAGGAAGTGATGCAAAGAAGGGTCTTTAAAAGTAGCTGTAACTTCCTGTAAGTTGGTCAGAATTAGAGTTGTTTGAGCTCTTTCAAGCTTGTGAAGGTTGGTGGAGGATTATTTGGTGAGATTGCCCTTGATTTTGGATTGGTGAGTGGAAAAAGCTGATCTTCCTTTCCTGACTGCTCATGGGTGATGCCTAATTTACCTCTGGACCCTCTGGTTGGGCTTCTGGAGCTGTGCCAGAGCAAATATTTAGCTCATTAAGCTAGATTTCTTACTCGACCCTCTTTCTCATTTCTCTACCTTACTCTTTCCCTCTATTCTTTAAATAAAACTATTATAAAGTCATTTTGACTTGAGATATATTAATTTTGGTGGCTACCTTTCTCATATATTTAGTCCAACCTTAATTTTTTTACCATTACATAACTTAGTTCAGAGTGAGTTCATAGGAGGTGTTACATATATACATAAAGGGTAGAGAGTTGATCATAGGATCCATGGTCAATTGAGTCCCCTAACTTAACTCAAAATCATAGGATGAAGGGGGCAGGTAATAGCAACAATGAAATATAAAGGGGCAATCCTTTCAGACTCTGGCCCATTTGCACCTTATGAGAGAGCCTTGACCATTGAAGAAAGCAACTGATTGCTAAGCCCTTTGTGGCCTAGACAAAAAAGTAAGATGACTTCCATTCTGAGGCAATAAAAAGGAACAGCTAAAGAGAAAGAACTGAGGTCTCAAGGACTCATTCTTCACCATCACTCTTTCCCTTTTGTCCCTCTTAGAAAATGTAGTAAGATTGGGAGGGATTTCTCTTTTCTTTGATTGACCTCTTCTATCCCCCCAGCAATGATGGAGCATAGGGTTAGTGAGCTCCATCTTTTGGTTAAAGAGTAGACAGGTGAGGAAAGACGGCTTGGTATCTATATCTGGGATGCTGCTTACTTGGGACATGACAAGCTTCTCAGCTGAGACTTGAAAGGAGCTGAATTGGGATGAGGGTTCTAGCTCTTTCTTGAAGAGTCTAACAATGTCTTTGGCCAAAAGTTTCACCTAAATCAGAAGCTAGAGGCAGAGGATACTATGGCTACCTGACTAAGCGGCTTTCAGGGGCAGGCACGAGGAACAGTATCTGGCAGTAGCTAGGAAAGCAGTGTCTAGCAACATCTTGTGGAAACCATGAGACCCAGGTTAAAGAGACCCAAGTAAAGACACACACACACACATATATATATATATATATATATCCCTATGGCAACAGAGGGGAGAGTTGTCTCCTAGTCTGTGTCCTAGATGAGCATGCTCAGTCTCTCTACTCAGAATTTCTATGTACACCCATTCTTTTCACTGATGCTATGTGTACTTGTGGGACAGATAGGTGGTGCAGTGGATAAAGTGCCAGGTCTGGAGTCAGGAAGACCTGAGTTCAAATCTAGCCTCAGACATGAGCTACGTGACTCAGGTCAAGTCACTTACCCCTGCTTGCTTCAGTTTCCTCACCTGTAAAATGAACTGGAGAAGGAAATGCAAACTATTACAGTATCTTTGTTAAGAAACCCCAAATGGGGTCATGAAGAGTTGAATACAACTGAAAAATGATTTAATAACCAATGTGTGCTTGTAGAAAAGTATACTCCATATTTGGAAAGAAAATGTTTTGTTACAATGCTATTCTAGTATATGACTTAATTTTTTAAAGGGTCAAAAGATAGTCTTAAACCAGGATTATTTTCAATATTCCTGAAATCTTACACATTCACTGATCTGCCTATCAATATATATTTTTAGCTTTAGTCCTGATGTTTTCAAACATATCTCTTAATGACCATGATTTGTCTGAATGGAAAGATACCCAATAAACAACAATAATAATAGTTCATATTTCTATGGTGTTTTAAGGTTTATGCAGCACTACTTTCCTTAAAACTGTCCTATGAAGGACTTAGTACATAGAATGCCATCCTTATTTTCAGATGAGGTTGGAGAGGTGAACATACTTATTTAACCGTGACCACAAAGCTTTGGAGTAGAGACTTGAACTCAGAATTCTGGACACCAAGTCTATCACTCTTTCTACTTCATATATCACAGCTGGAATGTTTGGGCAATGATGTTCTCCATTATTTTATTTACACTTAAAGGAATTATCTTATTGAGGATTTGATTTAGGACAGTATGTGCTTTGCTAATAGAAAAAAAAAAACTAGAGATAATGTCCTTATCACCAAGAGATAGTAGTAAACTAACAAAAGCAAAAACAACAATAACAACAAACACTAACAAAACAAAAACAAAAGTGTGTTAAAACTTTAACACACAATGAAATTAAACAGAAAACAGTGACATTGCTTATCAGTAAATTGAAGTTTCTAGTAGATTACTTTAAAGTTAAAAGTGTGTTTCAATGAATGTGTCCTCTGGCTATTAGAACCAAACATATTGGTGAGATCTTGTGAGCCAAAGTTTTAGAGCAGAAATGCCAAACTGAAATAGAAACCAGGGCCATAACGGGTACATAAAGATCCCTGTAGGCCACATACTTAGTTAAAATATATAATATTATATGTTATAATTTTATTTTGTTAATTTCCCAATTCTATTTCAATCTGGTTCTGCTCACACTCAGAAGTGTGGTGGGCCACATGCTTGCCTGCTTGATGCTTCAAGTCTTAGAGAATCCACAAAACACCTTATGCCTGAAGTAGTCATTTCCTACTGGACCCAACTTAAAAGTGTGATTTAGGGATTTTTCTCATAGTGTTACTGCATGAACATTTTGTTTCCCTCTGCAGAATGTATAAGCTCCTTAAAGGATGACACTTAATAAATGCTTGTTGATTGATTAATTGATTGGACAGCAGTGTCTTATTTAATTTTGTATCTTCCTTTAATTTTGGAGAGCAATTGGGAATTGTGCCAAAAGAGTTATAATACTGTGTATTCCTTTTGATCCAGCAATACCACGATTTGGTCTACTTCCTAAATTGATCATGGAAAAAGGAAAAGAATCCATATGTCCTAAAATATTTATAGCAGCTCTCTTTGTGGTGGCACCGAATTGGAAACTGAGGGAATGCCCATCAATTGGGGAATGGCTAAAAAAATTGAGACATATGATTGTGATGGAATACTGCTGTGCCCTAAGAAATGAGAGTGGGTTAATTTTAAAAAACAAAAAAAATCCACATGAAATTAAAAAGAGTGAAATGAGCAGAACCAAGACAACATCATATACAGCAACAGAAACATTGTTTGAAGAATGACTTGTGCATATCCACCTCCAGAAAAAGAACTGATAAATAGAAACAAGGTAGCCAATGGAAAAGATAGAGAGAATAGGAGTTTTTCCTATGATTTTATAGTTATGCTATTTATTTTTATTATTATTAATACCCTCTTGTTAGACCCCATTAATTTAGGGACCAAGAATTGAAATTAAGATCATTGACTTTTATTTACAGATTCTTTTCTTTTTCCCTTTTTTTGAAAACCAGGACAATATTTGCCCTGGCCCTGTCTTATATTGTGTATCTATTTTCCTTAGCATTTACATAGACTTTATATATGGATTAGGTTCTAAATAGAATTTTTTGAATGGGTAACAGATTTCCTGAAAGCAAGGGTCAGAGAAGAGATAATGGCATCATATAAGGGACAGAAGGGGCAGTTAGGTGGTTCAGTGGAAAGAGAACCACTCCTGCCAATGGGAGGTCCTGGGTTCAAATGTGATCTCAGACATGTTCTAGCTATGCGATCCTGGGCAGGTCACTTAATCCCCAATTGCTTAGCCCTTACTGCACTTCTGCCTTGGAACCAATACTTAGTATCAATTCCAAAACAGAAGGTAAAGATTTAAAAATAAAATAAAAAGAATAGAACTTTGCTTTCTTTGACTTTGGTAGCCATTAAACTTAAAAATTTCTTGGTACTATCATGATGGCACAAAAGAGTAGGGGAAAGGAATGCTAGAAACTGATTACACAGTTTTCTAAGAAGCTGACTGTAGTGTCATCAAATATGAATGCCTAGGAATGAGTCTAAAATAGCAGCTCAGCTTTGGTGAAAGAATACAAAATTTGGAACCAGGAACTTAGGGTTTTTGTTTTTTTTTTTTTTTGCAATACTTTTTTCTCTTTGTTTTCTCCTACTTGTCTGATGACTCTTTCTCAGTCTGTTTTCCTGGGTTTCATTCATGTCATATCCCATAACCAGGGGTGTGCTGGAACTAGCTCATACAAACTCTTGAAAACCAATTGTTAGATTTTCAAGACGAGCATTTAAGAATTTGAAAATGCTGTAATCTGGTCTTGATTTCTTGTTTTGCTGACTGTCTAGACTTGAGAAAGTAATGGATAAAATGTTAACAATGCAGGTTTAACTTAAAAGTGTTTTGTACATATATTTTTTCAGAGAGCCAGTTGTTAAACATATCCATAATTGTAGGCACACCCAAGCTCTGTCTGAGGTCTTCTTTTTTTTCTTTATAGTCTTTCATTTGGTGATTGATATCCAGTCCTAATCTTTCCTAACACCAATCTCTCTCTACAACTCCAGTTGTCTGTTAGATATTTTAAATGGGATGCCCTTTAGGCTTAACTCAACAAATCTGAAATAAAACTCATTATTAAAACCATCCTTAGTTTGAACTTCCCTTTTTCTGTCCAAGTACTCTTTCTGCCCAAGTATTCTTTCAATCATATAAGTTCCTAATCTTGGTGTTAAACTTTATCCCAATGGTTCCCAGTGTTTTTGCTCTGTGAGGCCTTTTTAATGTCAAAAAAATGTATTGTGAATCTTCAAGACAATTGAATATACTACCCTTAACATTCTTTATAATTATTTGTTTCTTAAAATATCATTAAAGAATTTTTAGTGTGAACCCCTTGGACCGCTGCTGCTAACTCCCAAGAGGTTCCTGAACCACTAAATGGGAAGTGCTGTTCTATTCATAGTCCCACTCACCCCTTATTGTCATATTTGTCATCTAAATTTCCACAATGTTTAGTATATGTCCTCTTTTCTGTAATTACATGGCCACTAACTTAGTTCAGGTCTTCATTCCTCCTAATGTAGATGACTGAAATCACTTACTGATTGGAAATTGTCTTGTCTTCAATTTTCTTTCCCCTCTCCAAATGGCTAACTGCTACTAAAATGAATTTTCTAAGGTTCAGGTCTGACTATGTTATCCTCCTACTCAACAGTCTCCAGTGTGTCCCTATTACCTATAGGATCAATATAAGATTAATCTCCTCTATTTTTCACTTAAAATCCTTCACAACCTGGTTCCACTATATCTTCCCAGCCCTCTTATACATTATTACTCTTCTCCATCTACTCTCTGGTTTAGCAAAACTTCCCTCTAACTTTGTTTACTTTTGATATTCCAGCTATTACTTTTTTTGAGTTTATGTCAACTGAACTGCATGCCTTAGAACATATTTCCTCTTCACTTTGAGCTCTTAGAAACCATGGTTTCTTTTAAGACCCAGTTTTTATGACCTTCTTCTGCAGGTCATTCTTGGTCACCTGAGCTTTTAGAGGCTTCCTCTCCAAGATGTCTTCATATTTGGTGTGTGTGTGTGTGTGTGTGTGTGTGCATGTTTCTGTATCTATATATATTATATATATATATATACATATTATATATATATAACCTGAGGATCCAAGCACATTTTCTTAAGATTCTTTTCATTGTTAGAGATTGATACCTTAATACATCACTCTTGTGGAAGGGTCAGAATTTATGAGAACTTGAGAGAGGAGAAAGTGATCTTTTGGCTCCTGACTTTGAGAGAGAAAACATGAGGTTTCAGATTCTCTTTAGGTTCTCAAAGTAAGAGAAATACTCTGGGAAGAAGCCAATCAATACAAGAGTTGGTTCCTCAATCCTATTTCCATCCCCAGTTGACTACATCATAGACTTTGGAGAATTTTGCCCTGGGTAAGATCTAGGACTCTCCTTTTAATGAATTAAGATATCTTCTTCCTAAAGGAAGATCTCTCAGTTTCTCTGTGTTTTGACTGGTATATATTCTCATCTGTATACTTTCTCTAATTGCTACCAGCTTGGATAAATGAGTTTATTTGTTATTTGTTCATTGTGGAAATGACCTTCAGTGGGAAGGAAGATATGTTTTGGATAGAGGGTTTGGGAAACATAGAACACACCATAATTTCTTTTATGTAAAAGTTTTCAGGGACAGCTAGACAGCACACTGGATAAAGCATCAAACCTGGAGTCTGGAGGACCAGGGTTCAAATCTGACCTCATACTATATGACCCTGGGCAAGTCACTTAACCCCAAATTGCTTATCCTTCACCACTCTTCTGCCTTAGAATTGATATTATTGATTCTAAAAAAGAAAATAATGTATTTTTTTAAAGACACCACTGTTAGAATGTTAGCTTCTTGAGGACAGAAGTTGTTTTACATTTGTCTTTGCTTCCCTGGTGCCTAGCAATTCTTAAATAAATGTTTGTTGATTGGATGACAGTTTGAATCCAGGCTCTACTTCATCTTATCAGTCCTGTGACCTGGAACAAATTTCTGCTCCATGGTGTCCTGGTTTTTGAAGTAGGGATAATGCCTTAGAAGGCTACTATAGTGACAAAATAATATAATGGATATTAAATACTTTGTAAACTATAAATATAGCTCACATTTATGTAGTGGTTTGTAAGGTTTACAAAGTGTTTTCCCAAAAAAGGAGGTAATGCAACATTATTATTATCATTATTATAGTGCCTGGACCCCACTAAGTAGTTAATAAATGCCTATTTCCTTCCTTCTTTCCAAGTATCCAATTTTGCAGATGAGAAAATGGAGGAACAGAGTTAATAATCCATACCCTAAGTTGTCTGAGAACATTGTTTCAAAGAAATAGATTTCCCTACCTCATTGATCTTTATGTCCTTGTGTAGCCTGTGATTGTAGGCCACATTCTCATGTAAATATCCTTATTAGCTATTTATTTGTCCTGATCTATTGGTAATAGCTTCCTCTCGATGAAGTCAGATTAGACATTTATCAGCTCCTGGTTTGTCCCTTATCTATCACAGTTGACACAAGGAGAGAACTAAAATTGACTTTCTATTTCTACAAAAAAGTGATGACCACTATGGAATAGTACATCCTAATATGGAAATACTAAAGTCCCCAAGCATTTCTGTTTATCAACTAGGAATAATGAGGGCAATTTGGCATAACTTGACTGTGATGAGTTCCAGTAAATTTCTCAAAAGACCATCAATGCATACCCTTCTTTCTCCTAATGTCACCTGAAAAAGTTTTCAAAGTGTAAAGGTTAAATTTAACTCTCCCCTGATTGTGAAAATGAAATTAATTAACTCTCCCCTGATTGTGAAGATTAAATTAACTCCCTTGCCCTTTTTAGACTTAATCACCAAAGGTATAAACACCCCATTCACACTTGAGTGGGGGAGGTCTGTGACCGACGTGTGTGATAATAGGTGACAAATCAGAATCAACTGACTGCCTTAACAAAGCTTTAGACTATGATTTGTTCATGTAAAAAGTGGAGGAAGGCATTGGAAGTGACACAAAAGGAAAGTGTCTTTAAAAGGGAGTTACAACTTCCTGTGGAGGAAATTTGTTTGAGATTCATAGGAGAATCTTCCGAGATCTTTAGAAAGATGATGACTTCTTCTGGAGTTCTGAGTTTGAGTTGGAGGCTGGTGAAAAATCTGCCGATTGGACCTGAGACCTTTCCTGGTGAGACTGTTCTTAAATCTCTCCCTATAGACTGACACATGGTTTGTGAAAGAGCTGACTCCTTTCCTGGATTTTCTGAAGAGACTAGCCTCAGGAGATACCTATTCTCTTGAGAGAGGCTCCCTTCATCCCCAGATCCTCAGCTGAAAGGGTCGAGGCCTCTCAGGTTAAGGACTAAACTCTCCTGCCTGTTTTTGAGTTAGGAGTCAGAGCAAAATACTTAGTGCTTAGGCTAGATATCTTACCCTATCTTCTCTTTGATTTTCTAACTTCACTCTTTCTATATTTTTTTAAATAAATCTCTTTGTAACTAATTAAATTCCTGGCAATCCTATTTTGAATAACCCAGTCCAACCTTTTTTTTATAAAAACCCCTTTTTTCTCCTAATAAAAGCATGGTGATGTACCTTCAGCAAAACCTGGTTGTGTCCATCCCATCCCCATTCCCATTCATTGAAAGCTTTGCCTTAAACCCTTCTTCCTTTATCCCCAAACCTCTTCATCCACTGTGCCACCTAGCTGTCCCAAAGTGGATGGAGAGTTGTGAATTATTGGTCTGTGTAATTCCTCATGAAATTTCTTATGTATCAAGACTATTGGAATGCACTGAGTCATGCTTTCACAAAACTCATGGTTGTTAGAGCCAGGATTCATATTCCATTCTCCTGATTCCAAGTCTAGGTCTTTTTCAATTCAATTTGATAAACATTTATTAAGTGCTCACTATGTGCCAGGAGGCAGCCAGGGACAGAGGATAGAGCTGTGCAACTTGAGTCAGGAAAACCTGAGTTCAAATCTGGTCTCAGTCACTTTCTAGCTATGTGATCCTGGCCAAGTCACTTAATCTCTGCCTTAATTCACTAGAGAAGGAAATGGAAAACCATTTCATTGTATCTTTGCCAAGAAAACCAATGGATAGATTGGAGTGTTAATGGTCCAAGGGGCCATGAAGAGTCAGATATGACTGAAAAGCAGTAAGAAGTAAGTTCTCGGGATATATATAAGAAAAAGAACATCTGTACCTGTCCTCAAGGAGCTTACAATCTAATGGGGAAAGACAACACACAAAAGGAAGTTGGAAAGGGGATAGTGGTATGAGCATAGCTTGTTCTATGAAATTGAAACCAAGTGAAGCTCTGGTTGAAGGATGGGGTGAGTTGGAGGTTCACTTTTTGCCTTCTATAAAAGAAGACTTTGTCTTTATAAGGTATTATGCAAATGCTGGTTATTATTAATAAACCCTAAAGGCCTGGGGATTTCACTTATATTTCCATAATTGTCATATGTCAATCATATAGGAAGTCAGAAAGCATTTATTAAGCATTTTTATGTTCCAGGGGCTAGGGACTAAATTAAGTGAAAGGGATACAAAGAAAGAAAAAACCTCCCAAACAAACCATGGTCTCTGTCCTCTAGGAGTTTACATTTAAACAAGGAAGACATCATATGAATAACTCTATACATATAAGATATATACAGTGAAAATAGAAGGTAATCTTAAATGGAAAGCCCTAGTAGTGAGAGAGAAAGAGGAGAAATGAGGGAGTCTGGAGGTGGGAAATGGGAATGACCTCCTACAGAAGGTAGAATTTAAGCAGAGTCTTGAAGAATGCTGGAAGCCAGAAGGTTTGTGTAGAGCCCTCTAGCTACGGGGAATAGCCAAGGAAAAGCCATGGAATCTGGAGATGGAAGGTGAGAGATGGAGTGTCTTGCACAAGGAATATCCAGAAAGACAGTGTAAATGGCTAGTAGACTATGTGGAGGCTATTAATGTGTAAGACTACAGGAAAGGTAGGAAGGGGCTGGTTGTAAAGGGAATTAAAAATCAGTGGTTCTTCTTTTTGATCCTGAAGATAATAGGGAGCCACTGTTATTGTTCAGCCATTTTTCTGTCATGTTTGACTCTTTGGGATCCCATTTGAGGTTTTCTTGGCAAAGATACTGAGGTGGTTTGCCATTTCCTTCTCTTGTTCATTTTACAGTTGAGGAAACTAAGGCAAATAGAAACTAGATTAAATGACTTGCTCAGCAAGTGTCTGAGACCATATTTAAACTCAGCTCTTCCTGGCTCCTGGCTCCTGGCCCAGTACTTTATCTACTGTGTCACTTAGCTACCTAAAGAGAGCCATTGGAGTTTATTAAAAGGAGAGTGACCTGGTCAGACCTACACTTTAGAAAAATCACTTTGGCAGCTGTGTAGAGGAAGATCAGAATGAGAAGTCTTTAAGTCAAGAAGACCAGTTACAAGGCTATTGAAACCAGTCAGATGCAAGGTGTTAGGGGTCTGAATTCAGATGGTGGCTATGTGAATGGAGAGAAGGGGAAATATACAAGAAATGTTGTGGAGGTAGAAATGATGAGACAGATTGGATGCGTGAGTTGAATGTGAGTGGAGTCAAGGAGGACCATAAGGTTCTGGGTGATGGAGAGGACCATGGTAGTCTTGACAAGCAATAAAGAAGTTAGGAAGAAGGGAGGATTTGGAGAGAAAGATAAAGAGCTCTGTTTTGGACATGCTGAATTTGAGATGCCTATAGTACATTCCATTTTTAGATTTATGAAGATATAAGAGTGATGTAAGAGAGAAGCTTAGAAGAGATATATAGATCTGAGAATCATTTGCATACAGATGATAATTGAACCATTTGGAACTGATGAGATCATCAAAAGGCCCAGGAGATTTTTATGCTACTTAGCAGAAATGAAATAAATGACTTAATTAAAACCAAGATACAGGCTTTTTGGACTGCACCTCTGACCTCAGAGGAAGCAGGGAGCATTGAAGCAGAGAAAGAGTGACTTATCAATATCTTCTTGTTGCCTTGACATAAAAGGAATTCTACCAACCCTTGTGGTTAGCCATATCAGAATCTATTCATATTTAGAATATTTAAAGTTTCTTGAGGATATTATAAAACCAGACAACCCCTAAAATCTTTGGTCTGTCCCAAGTGAGTCTGTTTTCTAGACCAAGTTGAATGCCTGGGTTGCATTGAGGTTTCCTCATGAAATGAACTGAACATTTCCTTTCTCTTATGACTTCTCTTTATCTGCATTGCTGTAACACCTTAATAGAATCATAGGACCTAGGTACTAGGCTGGGATTTTAGTAGTATAGGCAACTCCTACATGAAGAAGCTTCTTCTACCAATGCAAGGCTATACTTTCTCTGCATACTCTTAGGGAATTGCCAAGGGCAGAAATGGCAAACTTGAGTCTTGGATTGGGGGGTCCCTCTCCTTGCCACCAGTATGGAGGGAATCAGAATTAAATTTGACTGAGGGGGAGCTAGGTGATTCAGTAGTTAGAGAGACAGGCCTAGAGATGGGAGGTCCTGAGTTCAAATGTGGCCCCAGACACTTCCTTTCTGTTTGACTCAGGGTAACTTGCTGAACCCCAATTGTCTAGCCCTTGCCACTCTTCTGTCTTGGAACCAATGTTAATTCTAAGACCGAAGATAAGGGTTAAAAGAAGTATAGTTGGGAAATGTTTAACAAAATAAATGAGAATACAATAAAACACAGATAATACTAATTTGTGGTTTTCTAAGTCAATATGTGGCCCAGCTGGGATTCATTTCTATTTGTTTGATACCATTAACTAAGAACACTAGGTAGTCCTATGACTTGCCCAATGTCAAAAAGCCTGCATGTGTCAGAAGCAGAAATGGAATCTGTCTTCCCAGCTTTGATGCTAACTCTTTGTTCTGCCATCTTGCCTCTCCACACAAAATCCTACAATTGTAAAATTACAAGGGATCTCAGTATAATCTAGATGTAGAAAGGACCCCCAGTTAATTCCCATTCTTTCACTTTACATATAAAGATACTGGGGCCCCAAGAGGAGAAATGACCTTTCCAGAGTAATACTAGAAGTCAGCTTAACACAGTTCCTGACACATAGCAAGAACTAGGTATTTGATTGATTCATTGAAAGTGCTAGATTGGGTTGAGAGATAGAGATAGGATAGAGGCCAGGCCCAGAGATGGGAGGTCCTGGGTTCAAATCCAACCTTAGATATTTCCTGCCTGGGCAAGTCACTTAGCCCCAATTGCCTAGCCCTACTAGAAGAGTAGTACTCTTCTGTCCTGGAACCAATAATTAATATGTAATCTAAGATAGAAGGTAAGGGTTTCACACACGCACACACACACTGGAAAGCTGAACTAGATCAGGTTCTTAACCTTTTGTGTGTATTATTAGGTCCATGTAGCAGTTTGATGAAGCTTATTCCTGCTCAAAATAATGGTTTTAAATGCATAAAGTAAAATATGTAGGAATATATATTACAAACATGTTGAAATATAGTTATAATATTTCTTTTAAAGTTTGTGGATTCTAGATTCAGAACTAGTAAATGAGATGATTTCTAACTTCTTTCTCCTTTCTATTCTTTCTATTCTTTCAAATAACAGTTGCTTCCACCACCACAATCAAAACAGTTAGTGTTTACATAGCGCTTTCAGGTTTTCAAGACACTTTATGAATTTTATCCCATTTTATGCTCCCAACAACCCTGTGTGTGTGTGCGTGTATGTGTGAAGCTTTATTATCATTGTTGTTCAGTTGTCTTCAGTTGTGTCTGACTCTTTGTGACCCCATCTTAAGTTTTCTTGGCAAAGATACTGAAGTGGTTTGTCATTTCCTGTCCAGCTCATTTTACATTTGAGGAAACTGAGGCAAAGAAGGTTAATCAACTTGCCCAAAGTCATATAGTTAGTAAGTGCCTGAGGCCAGATCTGAACTCAGGAAGATAAGTCTTCCTTACTCCAGGCCTGGTACTCTGCCCATTATGCCACCTAGTTGCCCTCCTATTATTATCATTCCTGTTTTAGAGATGAGGAAACTGAGGCAGACAGGAGTGAAATCTCTTGTCCAGGGTCACACAGCTAGTGTCTGAGGTAGTATTTCAAGGCAGGCTTTCTTGGTCTGTTACTCTATTCACAATACCACCTAGCTGACCATTTAATTTCTATTTGTGGAGCCAGAGAGAAAATTCACAATTCCAAATGATTCACTTAATAAACATTTATTAAGGATCTGCTCCTTGAATGGATTGTACATAAATGGATAAAAGGCAATTATTATGCTCTCACTATATGCAAAACTTTCCTGGACCTTGAAGGAAATCCAAGGGTAAATCTATCAATATTCAAGAGGAGGGATTTTTGTTTGCTTTATGCCTTTTTATGCTTCATCTAGATAATAAGATTGTCTTTGCAAAGTGGATTTGCTCTCCCTACTTTCTTCCCTGCCCTTCTTCTCCCCCTGCCCCAACACACACAAATGCCCTCCCAGAGTAGCCAGACTCAGTCAGTTAGCCTCCTAACCTTGTCAAGAGCTATAAGAATAAAGGAGCACTCAGTGAAATTAAAAGCAATCAATTAGAGCCAACTGAAGGAAATGCTTTTCTCTCTGGGATGGCTATAGTCGTTGCTAGGGGGTCATCAAGGAAATGAATGCTGTGAATGTGAGCAAGAGTAGTGTATAAATTAAGATCCCTTCATAGTTCCTGTAGCTAGGCTCTGCTCAGAGGTAAATTAATTAAATGACATACTTGTGGAGATGAGGGGTTCCACACCTTCCTGCGGTGATGAGGAGAGATCATCCTCATCCTTTTCCCCCCTTCCTATTTTTGTTGTTTTTCTTTTTGTTGCAGCTGTGATATTATCCATGTTGGGAACTCCCTAAATGACTCTGCAATTTAATGAGTTTCCAGGGCACTGAGGGGTTAAGTAGGTGGCTTGCCCATGGTCCCTTGTGTCTGGAGTAGTAGCAATTTACCCAACTCTCCTTGGTCCTAAGGCCAGCCCTCTATCCATTAGGCCATATTACAGAAATGAAAAAGCATCATCATTCCAATTTGACTCCTACTATAGGCACATGGTAAAATTCTCCTGGTCAGACCACATTAGAAGGGTTTTGCTGACTTCTGGGCATTAAAAGCTCGAGAGTTCCAACAGATGTCAGAGCTTGAAGGGACCTTAGGATCTATCTAGAGCAATCCCCTTATTTTACATATGTGAAGATGGGATTAACTCTCTCTTGTCCACTTTTAGATTTAATCACCAGAAGTGTATACACCCCACTTATCCTTAACTATGGGGAGGTCTGTGACCCATGTGTGCGAGAGTGCCACAGAATGCAAAAAACATTGAACTTCTATGAAACAGAACACCTGGGACTAGGATCCAGAGCTCCTTACTCCCAGGCCAATGTACTCTTACTTTGTCATACAGAACTTAATGTGCAGAAGAATCTCTAGGTCCTATGGGGGAAAGGGAGAATTTTATTCCATGTTCTGAATCACAAAATAATGGACTTCTATAGTATATGTTTTATTAAACATATAACTTATTAAAAAAAGAGTCAGCTGACTGCACCCTGGGCAGTCCTAAGCAAAGCTAGAGCTACAATTGGTCCATGTAAAGTGGAAGGAAGTCACAGGAAATGATCAAAGGAATGGTATTTAAAAGTGCCAACAACTTCCTATGACTAGCTTTTTTTTGCCTTGGAACTTGACCTTGAAGGAACTCCAGCTTGGGACCTTGGACTGCTCTTCAATTTTCCCTTAGAACTACCATGTGGGTGAGTAAAAAGGGCTGACTCCCTTTCCTGGCTTTTCTGGAGGTACTAGCCTCTGGAGAGGCCCCTTATCTTGGAGGAGTCCTCATGACTAGAATTCTTGTTTAATTTACATCTGGGCTCCCTTTACTGGGACCTCTGAAGCCCTTCTTGGTTTGGACTGGGCCAGAGTAATTATCTACTCTCTCTCTCTCTTATTTCTTTACTTTCCCTTTTTCTCTTTTTTGTAAAAAAATTACCATTAAAAAAGTCATTCTTATTTGAGATATATTAATTTTGGTGACCACACTCATATATTTAGTCCAACCCTTTAATTTTTAACCCTTACACATATGAGGAAACAGGCTTTTATATAGGTGACTTACCCAAGGTCATCCATTAGAATCTTAGAGGGCAGGAACTCTTTTTCTTTGCATCCATTGTACTTAGGGTTGGATATACAGTGTTGTTGTTGTCATTTTTCATCTGTGTCTGACTCTTTGTGACCCTTTTCGGGGTTTTCTTAGGGAAGATACTGGGAATAGTTTGCCATTTCCTTCTCCAGCTCATATTACAGATGATTACAGATGAGGAAACTGAAACAAACAAGGTTAAGTGACTTGCTTAGAGGTCCACAGATAATAAGTATCTGAGGCTGGTTTGAATTTAGGAAGATGAGTTTCTGACGGGACACATAGTAAGTAGGTCTTAATTCATGCTTATTAATTTGCTGAAAGGGAAGAAAGGGGAAGGGAATGAGCATTTATATAGCACCAGATGTGGCAGGATTTGTGCAAGAGGTTTACAAATATTTCAGTACCCTCAGAACAACTTTTGCTGATATTATTATTATTATTATTTAAATTTTACATTTGAGGAAACTAAGTCAAACAGAGATTAGGTGACTTTCCTAGGATCACACCTGTAAATGGCTAAGGCTGGACTGGAGCACAGGTCTTCCTGACTGTAGGACCAGGGTCTCTATTCATTGTGCCACAGATTGCCACCATATTGTTTGATATAAACAGGACAGTGATGAACACAACAGAGAGGTAGTGAAAAAATCCGAGGAAGGAGAAAAATTCCATGTGGTGGTTTAGATAGGACGTGGTGCAATGGAAAGAGCACTATCTCTGGAGTCAGAGAGAGTGGGTTCAAATCCCATCTCTAATTCCATTACCTGTGTGCAACCTGGAGCAAGTTACAACCTGGTGGTGTGAGTAGAGGACTAGTCTCAGGAAGAAGTGAATCCTACCTCAGACACTAGCTGTGTGACCCCAGCTTACCTCTCAGGGACACTTTAGTTTTCTCCTTTTAGAAAGACTAGAAAGGTATCTGTGTCATCATGATGAAAACTCCTTGAGGGCAGATACTATATAGTTTTTGGCTTTTGTATACCCAGCATGTAGATAGTAGATGTTTAATAAAGTATTTAGTAATCATTTTAATTAATAAGGTATTTATTAATATTTTAATCATCTTTAACTATTTACTATTTTGATTAATTAAATTAATAGTAATATTGATTAATATAATCAAGCTTGTTTGCCCAGATGATGCCTGATTCTTTTTTCTTCCCCACTTTTATCACCTAATGTGCTGGATTCTGTCTTAAATTGCTTCCTTTAAGGCAATCTCTTCAAAACTGAATTAACCCAGCCCTGGCATTTGAGCTTTTGGTATTGAGCTCACAGCCTGACTCCCAATTTTGCTGTCTTGCTCCAGGGCCTGTGATTGAAGAGAAAAATCCCTGTAGCTGAGGAGGTATCTATGGCCAGAGAGGGGTGGAGGGTGGAGGGCAGGTAGGTGCCAGGATTTTCCTTATCTAAGGCACCACCTGGTTTCAGAGCTGCCTTCTGAGTCATCCCTCCAAGACGCCACCTCAGGACCAGGGAGATGGGTTCATTTTTAATTCCTCTGAGCATTTCCTGAGATAAAAGCTAAGAGAAAGAGGACCTTGGTGCAGGGGAAAGCTGTTTCCTGCAGGCTAGGGAATTCTTTTTAACACCTTTTTCCCTTGAAAAAAATTAAACAAACTTCTTGTATCCATGGAGTCAAAGGCCATTGGCTAGTCTACCAATACGGCTATCCTTGTTTGGCACAGCCTAGCAATGTCTGGAAGACTTCCTCTAAATTAGATTACCAGCAGGGCTACAGCAAGAATTTTCTATCAGCTCCCTCTCCTTCCACCATTGTTGCTGGCTGGCTGAGCTGTCAGTCAGTATCAGGCTAGCCAGTGATGGCAGAACGACCAATTGGAAGGGGAACCTGGCTGGCCTGATGCTGACTGACAGCTTGGCCAGGGATGGAGGACAGCTGGAACACTGGGGAATGCTTGTTGGAAGACTGGGATGGGGGAGTGGTGTGGGGGAGAGAGTAGGAGAATGGCTGTCTTCGAGTATTTAGAAGGCTTGTCCTGGGAAAGAGAGGAGATTTCCTATCCTCTCCGGAGCCAGAAGCTCCTTGGACAACCTCGTCTTTATTCAGAGGTGGAAACTGGAGTCTAAAGGATTTCTTTAAAAGACTGCCTCAAGGTCACACAGTCATCTGTGGCAGAAATGAGATTTGAACCTAGTGCAGACTCTGACTTAAGATTCGGAACTTTCCCCTCCCTTGCTGATTTTTCTACTTTGCCCACCCAGGGCAGAATGGGGAAATAATGAATGCAAGATACAGAGGAAGATTTAAGCTGATGTAAGGACAAACTGCCTCACAATTTTCCTGTTGTCCAATCATTTTTCAGTCTTACCTAATTCTTTATGACCCCATTTGGGGTTTTATTGGCAAAGATAATGGAGTGGTTTGCCATTTCCAACTCCAGCTCATTTTACAGATGAGGAGAATGAGGCAACCAGGGTTAAGCATCTTGCCCAGGGGTCACAAGACTAATAAATGTCTGAGACTGGGTTGGATTCAGACTCATAAAGATGATTCTATCTGGTTCCAAGGACAGCGGTCTAGCCAATTCAGCACCTATTAAAATTAAATGATTCATTTTGGGGGCAGTTGGGTAGCTCAGTGGTTTGAGAGTCAGGCCTAAAGACGGGAGGTCCTGGGTTCAAATTTGACCTCAGACACCTCCCAGCTGTGTGACCCTGGGCAAGTCACTTGACCCCCATTTCCTAGCCCTTACCACTCTTCTGCTTTGGAACCAATACACAGTATTGACTACAAGACGGAAGGTAAGGTTTAAAAAAAAATTCATTTTTCTTATCTTTATTTAATAAATTAAATAAATATTCATAATCATTAATTATTGTGATTAAGGAATGAAATAAAATAATTATTAAATTAATTGACTTATTATTAAATTAAATAAAATGAAAACTATTCAGATGTAGAAGGGGAAGTCTTGCAAGGTAACATCTTCCTATTATTGGTGGTATCCAAGTCTAAGTTGTTGTAGGAAGGATTCCTGCTCAGATATGGTTTGGACTTTGTGATCTCTGGATGCTAACTGAGATTTTGTGATTTTTCAAAGGATCGTAGATTTCGAGGTAGAAGGATCTGAGAGGTCACCAAGTCTAACCTTCTCATTTCTAGCCTTGGCACAGATTGGTCCAGAGTCACTCAGGTAGTTAAGTGACTGAGGCAGGACTCGAACTTGGGTCTTATGGTCTCCACATTCAGTGTATTATCCCACTTCCTCCTCCTGATTGAACAAAAGAAGACTGGACAGCAATCCTAAAATGCAAACTCCAATTCCAAGGACAACAGACACTATGAAATCCCCCTGGCATGTCCCTCATTGGCCAACTCGTTGGGGTAGGACAGAGTATGTTGGAGCAAGCTTGGCTCCCTAGTTCTGTCCTTCTAGGTTAAGCAGACAGATCTAATTCTTCCTCAAGGAGGGGGGCATCCCTTCAAACATTCATTGAGTCTTCTCTCCTCTGAGCTAAAGGACCTCATTTCATTGGACTGATCTTCAGAGGTGAGGACCCTTCAGCATCCTGGTGGTTTTTCTGTGTACTCACTTCACTATGAAATGTGGCCCCCTGAAACTGACACGCTCTTCCATCTGGGGTCTCAACGCAGCAGAATTCAGCCCGACTCAAATCATGATCTTGGACGGTATGCCTCTCTGCATGCAGCCTAAACTTGGGAGGTTTTTTGGCTGCCATACGGGGAAGAGAATAAGCATTTATATAGCCTCTGCTGTGTGCCAGGCACTGTGCTAAGGGCTTTACACATATTATTGTACATGATCCTCTTAAGAACCTGGAACATAAATGGTGTTATTATTCCTATTTTGCAGTCAAGGAAATGGAGGCAAACAGAGATTAAGTGACTTGCTCAAGGTCACGCAGCTGGTAAATGTCTGAGCTCAAATTTGAACTCAGGTCTTTCTGACTCCAGACCTGATGCTCTATTCACTGTGCTGCCTAGTTGCCTTAATGCATTGTATGCCAAAGCATGCCACCAATTTAGTACTTATAGTGAATTAAAATTTCAGTCTTTTGGGGATAAACTACTCTATTCTATTCTTGTGAAAATATAATTTGTTTGAACCCAAGTATAAGTATCATATATATTTATATATTATCTCACATTCTATTCTGGTATATGTATAACTCAAGTACTGTCTCTATTACATCTCAGTGTGATAGGTAGTTAGATGGCATGGTGGACAGAGTGCTGAACTTGGAGCCAGAAAGACCGGAGTTCAAATCTATCCTCAGACACTTAGGAATTGATGACTCTTGGCAAGCCACTTCACCTCTGCCTGCCTCGGTTTCTTCATCTGTAAAACGGAAACAATAATGACACCTTCCTCTGAGTCAGAAAGATCCTAGTTTAAATCTATCCTCAGACACTTAGGAATTGATGACTCTTGGCAAGCCACTTCACCTCTGCCTGCCTCGGTTTCTTCATCTGTAAAACGGAAACAATAATGACACCTTCCTCTGAGTCAGAAAGATCCTAGTTTAAATCTATCCTCAGACACTTAGGAATTGATGACTCTTGGCAAGCCACTTCACCTCTGCCTGCCTCGGTTTCTTCATCTGTAAAATGGAAACAATAATGACACCTTCCTCTGAGTCAGAAAGACCCGAGTTTAAATCTATCCTCAGACACTTAGGAGTTGTGTGACTCTTGGCAAATCACTTTACCTCTGCCTGCCTCAGTTTCTTCATCTTGAAATGGAAATAATAATGGTATCTTCCTCTAAGAGTTATTGTGAGGCTCAAATGAGATAATATATACAAAACTTTAAAGTACTGTATTAGGATACTTAGCTTATCTGCTTTATTCTGTGATTAGGAATCTGTAAAATGAATAGCTGAGCTAAACACTCTAACTTCATTATAATCTGGATTTTCTTTAATGTTCATTTTTAAGATTATCTATTTAGAAGTGGAATGGAACTTAGAGGCCCTTGGATCCATCCTCCTTCCAGAAGGTCTTCCCATAATTAACCTTCTACCTCATTTTTCAGATGAGAAAAAATAGGACCAAAGAGATTAAGTGATTTCTCTTTGTTCATATAGCTAGTAAATAGCATCTAGGATTTGAACTAGGTCCTCTCGTTTTGAATCAATCTTCCCTTTCCCTGAAACATCTTAACTAAGACTGCCTTGGAATTGCTTAAATGTTTTATTTATTTATTTATGCTTCTTTTATTAGTTTGGATTAAAGCCAATAATCTTAGCAAAAATGATAACAAGAAAGAAATTCAGCCACGAGGAGGTGAAAAGGCAACAGCCATCCCAGCCTTCAGTGTAGATGAATATACTTCATAGCCATTTGACCTTGACATTGGTAAACTCAAACTCTCTAAACCTTGGTTTCCTTATTTGTCAAATGGGGATATTAACACATAATGACTTCAAGAAGTTGCTGTGAGGAAGGAAGGTGTTTTGGAAACTTTAAGATGCTCCATGTCTTAATAAGTTATAATAACAATAATAAAGAGCTATGATTTGAGGAGTCTTAGGGAGTCCCTCCTACCCAAGTGTTTTTTCTATAGGCACCTGAAATTCTACTACTAGCAATTTATTCCTTTGCTTTAACTATTTTAATTTTCTTTTATTTAAATGCAAATATACCTGAGTAGGGTCATAAATTAAAACTCCTTATAAGGATAGTGTGAATGAGCAAAGAAGACTGCTTCTCCTGAGCTAGAAATGTCAGAGGGCACCCGTGACTTCCCATGGCATCTGAATAGATGATTAAAAAATTTTTTTACCTTCCATCTTAGAATCAATACTGTGTATTGGTTCCAAGGCAGAAGAGTGGTAAGGGCTAGGCAATGGGGGTTAAGTGACTTTCCCAGAGTCACACAGCTGGGAAGTGTTTGTGGTCAGATTTGAACCCAGGACCTCTCATCTCTGGGCCTGGCTCTCAATCCACTGAGCTACCCACTTCCCCCTGAATAGATGATTTTTAAATGCCTCATTTTAGGTCTAAATCCTATGACTACTTCCTACTTTGACCAATGCCTAATGTTATGATGCAAAGTTATCAGGGAATGGATCACAGAGAATAGAAAAGAGGAGAGGAAGGAATGTATATTCTTTAGGAGAAGAGACTCAGAACTTGGGTCATGAAAGGACTTCAGGAGGCCTGCCATGATGCAAGCCTAGATGTTGGTAATATTAATAATGGTTCTGGTCAGACCAAACAGGAGGCTCCCTTCATAGCTCTAGAGGAAACAGGAGAGATGAACTGGAGGGGCTCCTCTTGTTCTGGTAAGTGAATTAGTTGCTTTTCAGATAGAAGGACACTGGCCAGAAGAGGCCAGGGAACAGGTCTAACCAGAGGGGGAGAGCCTGGCTGATTGCCTCAGTAGCAGCAGGAGCCAGGAAGCGTCTCACGGACAATAAAGTTAAGCCAGTAGCCGAAGGAATGAGAAGACCTCAGCCTATTGGAGAGAAAAGCCAGGAATCCAGAGCCAAGGCAATATAGCCTGTGGCCATTAGCCATAGGAGAAGGGAGCCATTGGGAGACTGAGCCAGCTGGGTCTTTCCAGCAGTGAACAAAATTTGGCTCTCCCAGAAGGAGTCAAAATTCAGCCAGTAATTTGAGCCCAAAGCTGGTGCCAATGAATGGGCCTCATCTGTACCAGCCAGGAATGTTCCTATCATCTTTTTTGGTTAAGTGGATTATAAATTGCCCACCATAAATCATTTCTTCTGACACATAACTTTTGGTCAGCCAAGTAAGTGCAATGTGGTCGATTTGAAAATGGTGGCTGGTAGGGCCTAGATGGGTTTAAGGAATGAGACAACATATGGGAAGCTCTTTGCAAACTCTAAAGGCTTTATAAGTAGGAGTTACTATTACTTGGAACTTTAATTAAAGAGAACAATTAAATAAATATTTATTGGCTGCCCACTATGTATAGAGCATTGAGCCAGCTAGGCACTGGGAGTAGAGGAAAATACAGATAAAACAGAATCCCTGACCTCAAGGAGCTTACAGTCAGGTAGGGAAATAGAGACAAAGAGAAGTGATTATAATTCCTAATCCTGTGTGATGAGCCCTTAGAGGGAGAACACAAAGCCTATGCATGAAGGTTATGGAGGTGAGAGAGGCTCAGGGAAGGCTTCAGGAAAGATGATGTATTGGGTAAGCTTCCAAGGGGGCCTGTGTAGAGTAGAAGGGAATGAAGAGGAGGGATGAGCCCTGGAACTGGAGGCAGAAAATCTGGGGTTGCATCTGGCACTGCTATTTTCAAGGTCACCTCCATTGTCTTCTCTGGGCCTCTCTTTTCTCCTCTCTAAAATGGAGGAGTTGGGCTAGACACTCTGACTGCTTCTACTACTGCAGCAACTACTACTATTATTACTCCCACCACCTTGATGACTACTACTCCTATTATTACCACTAGCATAATTATTACTTCTTCTTTTGCTACTGCTCCTAGTGCTACTATTACCACTACTACCATGATTACTACTACTACTACTACTACTACTACTACTACTACTACTACTACTACTACTGCTACTACTACTATTACCACTGACCACCATGACTACTACTCCTACTACTACTGCTACGACTGTGAAAGAGAATTCTTTACTCTACTGTCTATCCCGAGTTAACATTAACTTAAGTATCCCTACTTAGTACCTCACTAGAAAAATGAATCTTTTTGATGAGAACTTAACCTTCAGAGGGTGAAAAGTCAATCCCACAGACCCTTTCCCCTGGGAAGTGCTAGGCAATTTGGAAACTGTGATTGGCCCCTGTGAAGAGGGGAAGAGACAAGAAGTCACCATAAAAAGCAAGCCCCCAAACTCCTTCAGAGCAGATTGCCTTTGAGAAGATAGTCTAAAGAGATTGTTTTCTAGAGATAGTCTTACATAGTCTTTGAGAGAGTTTCACTGGAGACTACATGGGCTCAGAGTTTGACTTCTACTTGGACTCTGACTCTTGGATTACTTCATTGGGTGAGTAAAAGGCTGACTCTTTTCCTAGCTTCTGGAGAGACTAACTTCCATCTTGGAGGAGGCCATGTGGTTACTCACTACCAGCCTTCCTGCTTGAGAGCTAATTAATCTCTGCCTGGATTAAGCAGACCTGGAGCAAAACATTTAGGTTGATAGGATAGATAACTTCTCTATCCCCTCATATTTCTCTTCTTTATTGTTTCCTCTCTATTTGTTAATATTTATAAATAAATTTCTGACTCAAGATATAATAAATGCTGGCAACCACATAATTTCATATAATCATTGTCTAATAATTAATTTTAACCTTTACAATTCTACTACTCTTACCGCCACCACCATGACTACTACTACTGTTTCTACTCCTACTATTATCACCACCATCATGACTATTACTACTACTACTTCTGCTACTACTATTATAATTACTATTACCACCATGACTACTGCTGCTATAATCACTAGTATTACTATAACTTTCACTACAATAACTACCACTACCATCACTCTGACTACTACTACTACCACCACCGCCACCACCATTACTACTAAATTAATATCACCTCCCTGATGATTTTGAGCTCTGCTATTACCACTACCACTACTACCAGTACTATTACTGCTATTACTATGACTATGACTACTACCATTCCCACCTCTACTAATACTACCACAACAACTACTATCACCACCAGTAATGAACAGATATTACATATTGCTTTCAAGTTTGCAAGCTTTTAAAATATTCATTTGAGTTTCACCTCAACCCTGTGTGGTGGGTGCTTGTGGAATATTTTTAATCTCAATTCCATCAATGAGGAAGCTGAAGCTCAGGGAAATTAAATGATTTTCCTAAGGTCATGTAGCTAACAAGCTAGTCCTCCCCAGTGGAAGAAGATGAACCAGGACTTTCTGACTCCTAAGATCCTTCTACCTTTATATGGTCTAAGGCTAGGGAATGATATCAGTACAAAGGCTCTAATTAAGAGACTGGGGAAGACATTAGGAGCAATGGATCTTAGCCTTGCGTCTGTTACTAATGAGCTGTGTGAACTTAGACAATTAGCTTAAGTGCTCTTTGCCTTATGGGGCATGGTTAACTCTGGCTCCATACTCATGTTACTTTTCTTTCTAAGGGTTCTCAGGACCTCTGAGTAGGGCTTTCTTTTCTCCACCATCTACTGACGACCCCCCTCCCCCCATCAACTATTTCCTTCTCATTTTTAGGGGCCAGCAACTAGCATCCAATTAGCTTTTAGAAAGGGATATTTACTTCAAAGACATAGTAAAGACAAACATACCTGGAGGTGTATACCATGTGTGTGTGTGTGTGTGTGTGTGTGTGTGAAGCTTAAGTTTAGGCTCAACATTTAGTTCAATTCCACACAGCATTTGTTCCATTAAGTTCACATCCAGACATGGTAGGAAGAGCCTGCATTTTAGCTTTGTTTAGCTGGGTTCCTGAACATAACCCCCAAAGTTGCTCATGCCCATGAGCAGATGCTGTCTGAGAAGCCTGGAGGTTCCATTCTCTTTGCAGCTTGGAGCATCAATGAGTTGCTGACAAACCTAAATCCTTGAAGGAGCGGATGCTGAGGAACCCCTTGCACTGTTCAAACTCAGAGCCATAGCCTCCACTCCCTGATCATTGAATGAGCTCCCCCAAGAATGCTGAGACCAAAGCAATGCAGTTGAACATAAATGCATAGGCAATCAAAGAGCCTTCTCTTTATCATGTTGTTGTCAGAATAGAGCCAGTCATGAAATGCCTACACATGCACTCCAGTCTGTCTCTCCACAGTGCTTCTCTTATATGTCATCACAATTCTTCAGGAAGTAGCATTCTAGTGTTTTCACATAGAGAGTCGGCATTTTCTTCCATGCACAGATGCTGTCTAAGACACTCTGGCATAGGCCAGACCCTCTTTACTCTTTCTTTATTCACCTGTACAATACCCTCCCTTCCAAGGGCTACTCTGAGTGCTGTACAATGTTTCTTCCATAATAAGGGACATAGTCATATAATCAACCCTCTTCTTCCTCCATAGAAATGGGGATGGGACTCTTATAAAGAGGTAAACATTTGTTGTGGGCATCTTTATGGGACTTAATGACATTATGCTCCCTTTAAGAATTATATATTTTATTTCCTATATGTTTGGTTTGGCTCTGAGAAGAGAGTCCTACCCCATTTATCACATGACCCTCAGAGAGTTATAGATGGGTTTGGGCTGGGAAGGAAAGATGGTGGCCTTTATGGTATGTTATCATTTAATTTCTCTGAGCTTTGGTAAAATGGGCATTAGTGCTCATACTACCTTCCTCATAGCATTAGTTTGTCAATCTTGATGTCTTAATGCAAATATGAGTTATTTTTATCAGTGTATGTGAGTAGTTTCATTCAGCCTTCTGAGGTCATGCTTCTAAATCTTTTAACATTTAATGGGCATTTTTGTGGTGGCAAAGAACTGGAAATGGAGGGATTGGCAGTCAGTTGGGGAATGGCCTGAATGAATTGTGGTATATGAATAGGATGGTAATACTATTGTTCTGTAAGAAATGATGAAAGCAATTCTTTAAGAAAAACCTGAGAAGACCTTCATGAACTGATGCAAAGTGAAGTGAGAAGAATTAGGAAAACAATTTATACAGTGATAGCCATATTGTAAAGACATTTTTATAGACATAGACAAAATACATAGTCTATTCAATGGTTATTTCTCATTCTCACTATATGAACAGCTTGCTTCCTTTTCTGAACACACACAGCTCCCATAATAGCTTTGTTGTTAGACAGATAGCATGCCATAGTAGAGAGAGAGCTGATTTGGAAGCCAGGAAGACATAGATTCTAGGAAGTATCCAAGCCTAGATTTGAACCCATGTTTCCTCAACTCTTATTGCCTGTAGCTCTCCTTACTGTGTCATCTAGATGCCGTGACTTTAAGGTTCAGGGAAGGCACTAACTCGTATTGGTCAATTGAATTACCTTACCTACAAATTCCCTTTAATCAATGAAATCACAAGTCCAGTTCCCTATTCTCCATCTTTTATGGAGATGTCTGCTATAGTTTTTCATTGGTAATAAAATATCCTACAGTCTTCTCACACCTACCATATGTTACTCCTTTGCCCTTTGTGTGACTTGAAATTTTAATTCCTCAAAGACTGATATTCCATAATTCATAGGAATCTAGCATTTTTTAAGAGGAAGATTATGAATGTTAAAAAGTTGGTCTTCTGTTTTGGGGAGAAACTGCAATATTGAAAGCATTTCACTATCTCTCAAATGCAATTTAGCCACTTCTCTGTCTCAAGTTAAAACTCTGGACCCTGCCAGTAGACATGGCAGGACATGCCCCAAAGTCATATGAGATGAGAAAGCATAGCTGGGTTATCCTTGCATCAGTGGAGGAAATGCCTTCATTGATGAGATCATAGATCATTCTCATGGCTAGCTGAGAGCAGTTCCCTGTGGGAATGAACTATTTAGCAGCTATGTTTTAAGGACATCACAGCTCTAGTGCTGAATAGGACATCAGAGGCCATCTAGTCCAACTGTTTCATTTTAAGGAGGAGAAAAGTGAGGCCCAATGTCCCATAGATGCTAAGCATCCCAGGTAGGTTTTGAACCCAACTTGTTGGGCTGCAGAGTCAGTCTCTTTCCAGTGTACCATGCTGAGTCTCCATGCAAAGAAGGGTGGAAAGAGATGTCCAGAGTTGGTATACTATTTGAGAAGGACAATCCTGGGCTGAGTGATGGAAATGGGAGCTGTGGGCAGTGAGGGAACCACTTAACATCATTGTCAAGAGGGCAGGAGAGTATCCAGAGCAGGGAGAAGGAGGTTGATAGGAGATATGTGAGTGCCTTGAAAATAAAGTACCTATTTCACAGATTTACTTAGGGCTTGCCTTCGGTATGTAGAAGGCAAAACTTATTTGATCAATGGGACCTAAATGATAATAATCGGACTCTCCTTTGGGTGGATTTCTGCTGAGATTCTGTATCAACCTAAGTGGTCTCCTATGGGGTAGGGCTAGATAGCTTCTCAGAAATGATTTCCATGGGTCATGATGTGAAGGCTTGCTTAGTAGTCTTATGGTCTTGGAGACCCAGTTCATATCTTGGTTTTGACCCTCAATAACTTCTTTCTAGGCTTCAGTTTCCTTATAAGTAAAATGAAGATTTGATTAGATGATCACTAAGATTCCTTTAGCCCTACATCTGTGATATATGATTCTACGACTTTGATGCCATATTAGAATCAGAAACTATCAGTTGGAAAGTTCTTAAAATATACAAAAGCTTCATTAATTCAGTTTCCTCCCCCAAATTTAGACTAAATTATAGAAATAGAACTTGAAGAGTTCTTAGAAGTCATTTGGTCCTCCCCCTCATTTTGTAAATGAGGAAACTGAGGCACAGAAAATAATAGGATCATAGATTCAGAGCTGTAAACGATCACAGGGGTTATCAAATCCAGTCCCTTCATTTCACACACAAGGAAACTGAGATCCTAAGTGACTTGCCCACAGTCACGAATCTAATTTTTGAAGTAGTTTAAACTGAGATTCTTCTAACTTCAGTCTTATTGTTCCTTCTCTTTCCTTACATGGCCTCCAGGGGGTGGTTAGAGTTGACTTTTGTACTATCTATGAATGCTAAGCAAATCCATAGACTGTAGGGGGTAGGAGTTCCATTTGAAAGAACAAGCTGTTTTAAAGCACTTAGCAGAAACAATTTGCATATCATTAATATAACCCCCTGCTTCCTTCCAACTGGGCCTATGCTTATGGCTTTGAACTCCATCTCCCTTTGAAGGTTCATCAATCCATTCTCATACCTTTGACTATGTCCAACAACTTCCAAATTTGTACCTTGTGCTTTCACCAGAGCCTGAGCCTGGTATTTCCCAATGGAGATTTCCACTTGGATGTTCTGTTATCTCCAGAGACTCAGAATATTATGGAGGGGATTTCCTTCAGGGTTAGAGTTTGCCATTCTAGTTCAATCCAATCCAGTAACTTTTATTATATACTTACTGTTTGCAAGGCACTGAGCTAGGTGCTGAGAAAACAAAGAAGAAATGAACACCAGTCCCTGACCTCAAGGAGTTTACATTTTATTGGAGGATTATAACCTGGATATTCAGCTCAACTCTCCAGGTTGATTGTAAATTCCTTGAGGGCAGAGGCCAAGCTGAATATATCATCTGCTATCTCTCAACCACATATAGCCAGGATAACACATAGAAGGAGTTTAAGAAATATTTATTGATCTGCTGAAAAATGACAGGGTCTAATCAGGCAGTGAGCAAATAAGAATGTTACACATTCTTTACACCACAAAAAAACACAAAACCTGGAGGTGCAGTCAACAACCGTCAAACAGATATCATTGTAACTTAGGGTTATAAAAGTTCTTGGAGACCAAGTATGCCAACATTAAAAAAAAAAAAGATCCTGTCTATAATATTCCTAATAAATAAGTACCCAACCTTTGCTTAAAGAACTTGAGTAAAGGGAAATCTATTACTTCCTGAGGCAAGCCATTTCCACTTTGGGATAATTAATTGTTAAGTTTTTCCTGACCTAAAGTCTAAATTTAACTCTTTGCAACTTCATACAATTATCTCTAGGACTCTCTTCTGGGAACAAGCCAAATCATACTACCTCTCACATTGGATGGCTGACCAGCTTTTATTGTTTTTCCCTCCCCTCTCAAGTCATCTTTTCTTCAGGCCAGATGTTCCTATTTCCCTCTACTTGTGTTTATATGAAATGAACATGAAGACCATCACCATTCTGGATGCCCTTGTCTGGACTCTGTTCCTAAAATATAGGTTCTAGGTCTGATCATAGAACTCTAGGTACTTTCTGAACTGGGCAGATTATAAAATTATAAATCACCCCCATCATTCTGGACTCTGTTTTTCTTCTGAGATAATATGAGATCATATTAACCTCATGGGCTACCATATCATACTATTGACTAATATTGAGTTTGTAGTACACTAAAACCCCAAGATCTTCAGATTCCCTACCTTATGGAATAAATGCATTCTGACTGAGTTGACTCTAAAGTAAACTTTTTAAAGTAAATCTCATTTTCTCATTCATTTTCACTTTAAAGTTAAATCTGTTCTCAGGGGAAAAAATCTAGTAAATTGACTTTAAAAAATCATTACTATTATCAATAAACATTTACTAAGTGCCTACTATGTGACAGGCACTGTTAGGTGCTATAAATACAAAAGAAAGTAAAAGGAGAGAGAGAGAGAGAGAGACAGAGAGACAGAGAGACAGAGAGACAGAGAGACAGAGAGATAGAGAGAGAGAGAGAGACAGAGAGAGACAGAGAAAGACAGAGAGACAGAGAGAGAAAGAGAGACAGAGAGAGAGAGAGACAGAGAGAGAGACAGAGAGACAGAGAGATAGAGAGACAGAGAGACAGAGAGAGAGAGAGAGACAGAGAGAGAGAGAGAGAGAGAGAGAGAGAGAGAGAGAGAGAGAGAGAGAGAGAGAGAGAGAGAGAGAAACTTTTAGCAAGTGAGGGATTAATAGCGTAGCCAGATACATAGAATCTCAGAATTGGAAGAGACCTCAAGATCCAATCAGTTCAACCAATAACCGAACAAGAATCCCCTACCGAACATCCCTATATGTGGTGGTGATCTGACTTGGTTTGAAAATCTCTAGTATGGAGAAACTCTCCTACCTTATGAAGAGGCCCATCCTTCTTGGATAGGTCTAATTTTTAGAAAGTGTATAAATGGAGATTTTGAACCCTTTATTCCTTGATTTCTAATGATCCTTAATGAACCTCCTAAACTATAATATTTTTATTATTAGAGATATAATTTTAGATTTTACCGAAGTTTTACCTTACATGGAACCTAAATTTGCGTTGGCAACTTTTACCCACTGTTCCTAGTTTTACCTTTTGAGGTCAAGCAGGACAAATTGTAATCCTTCTGCCCAATATCAATTCTTCCAACCCTTTAAGACAACTGTCATGAGTCCCAATGGCTTGCTGGGCATTGTAGAACACCAGCAATATGGTATCCTATGAGAAGTGGAATGATCATTGATCACTTCACCCTCTCTGCCCAGTGTTTTTACCCCTAATCCTACTCTGGAACCTCTTTTCCAAGACTGACTAATCCTTCTGATCCTATGGAGAGAATAGAGAGGATAGGAGTTTTCCCTATGCTTTTATCATTATGCTATTAATTTTCATTATTATTAGTATCCTCTTGTTTAGACCCCATGAAGTTAGGGACCTTTTTTAAGGTAGGCATCACATCTTCCTTAGTGCTTAATATAATATTCTGTACTACGTTAGGTACTAAATCCATTTTTGTTGAACTTCATTGGATGAACTAGAGTTTCTGAATGTGGGGCCACTCTGTGGCATAAGTGGATAGAATGCTGAGTCTGGAGTCAGGAAGACCTGGGTTCAGATTTGGCCTCAGCAACTTACTTAACTGTGACCTCTGGCAAATCAGTTAATAGCTCTCTGTCATAGAGACCTTTGCCTTTTCTCATATGTACTATTGCTATAATAATAGTGCCTACCTGCCAGGATTTTATTGATAATATTTATCAGACAGCACAGTGATTGCCACATTGTTCTTGCTTAATAAATGCTTATTCCTTTCCTTCCCCTTTACCTTACCTGAATACAATACTCCAGAAGTGGTTTGATGAGGGCAGAAGAAAGCAGGTCTATCATCTCCCACTCTTGGACGTGATACCTTTCTTTCTCTCTTTAAAAACTCTTATCTTCTGCCCTGGTAACCACTCTAAGAGAAAGCGGCAAGGGCTAGGCAAATAGGGTTAAATGACTTGTCCAGGGTCACACAGTTATGAAGTGTCTGTGACCAGATTTAAAGTCCTTTCTTCTCTATCCACAGAGCCACCCACCTGCTTCCACTAAGCCTTTCCTAATGCATTATTATTAGCTTTTGGCATTAGACTGATTTATATTGGCTTTATAAAAGTCCTGCATGTTTGTTGTGAATCATAGTTATGTATATTTATGTTTTATTCCTCTTCTGATCTGTTGGCAAAGACTGTGTCTGATCTAAACTTTATAAACTCTTTGGTATTAAATGATTCATCGATCTCTAAAGTTGCTTTCATCCTTAGAAGTCTGTCTTTGGAAGTAGGGGGTTCAAACAGGAGGTACTGAAGTAGAAAAAGTTCTAGGTTTGGAGTCAAGAAGATCTAAATTCAAATCTGGCTTCAGAAATCTATTAGCTGTGTGACCTTGGGCAAGCCACTTAATCTCTGTCTCAGTTTCCTTAGCTGTCAAATGAGATAACAATCTCCCTCTCAGAGGTTCAAATAAGATAATATTTATAAAGAGTTTAGCATAGTACCTGGCATATAGCAGGCTCTATTTAGGTTAGCTATTTTGAATAGCATTGATACTTTTCTTCTTCCTCCTCCTCTTCCTCCTCCTCCTCTTCCACCTACTATTGCTACTACTCTTGCTACTGCTACTACTACTGCTGCTGCTACTACTACTACCATTCTTCCTCTTCCTCTCATTAGATATCTTCAAATATGAGTTGAGTATATGGAGTAGAAGGGATTATTATATTATAGAGACTGGATTAACAGACCTCTGAAGTTCCTTCTAGGTCTTAGAGTATATAATTTTGTTTTTTGATGGATCCAATGAGTCATGGTTCCACTGGAATACTTTTGTGCCTTGATTTAGCTATATTTGGCTATTCATATATCTCCTTTTGCAGTCAATGAAATTCTGAGAGGCTTGTCTTAAATTTGCTAGGCAGGCTGTTGTTTTTTTTTATTTTTTTTATTTTTTTTTTTAAATTTTAATATTATTTTATTTGGTCGTTTTCATACATTATTCACTGGAAACAAAGATCGTTTTCTTTTCCTCCCCTCCCCTCCCCCCCCTCCCCCGCCTTTCCCTCTCCCATAGCCGACGCATGATTCCACTGGTTATCACATGTGTTCTTGACTCGAACCCATTTCCCTGTTGTTGGAGTTTCCATTATAGTGTTCATTTAGAGTCTCTCCTCAGTCTTATCTCCTCCAACCCTGTAGTCAAGCAGTTGCTTTTCAGCGATGTTTTTATTCCCACAGTTTATCCTCTGCTTGTGGGTAGTATTTTTTTTTTAGATCCCTGCAGATTGTTCAGGGATTGCATTGATACTAATGGAGAAGTCCATCACCTTCGATTGTACCACAATGTATCAGTCTCTGTGTACAATGTTTTCCTGGTTCTGCTCCTCTCGCTCTGCATTACTTCCTGGAGGTTGTTCCAGTCTCCATGGAACTTCTCCACTTTATTATTCCTTTTAGCACAATAGTATTCCATCACCAACATATACCACAATTTGTTCAGCCATTCCCCAATTGAGGGGCATCCCCTCATTTTCCAATTTTTGGCCACCACAAAGAGCGCAGCTATGAATATTTTTGTACAAGTCTTTTTGTCCATTATCTCTTTGGGGTACAAGCCCAGCAGTGCTATGGCTGGATCAAAGGGCAGACAGTCTTTTATCGCCCTTTGGACATAGTTCCAAATTGCCCTCCAGAATGGTTGGATCAATTCACAACTCCACCAGCAATGAATTAATGTCCCCACTTTGCCACATCCCCTCCAGCATTCATTACTTTGCATAGCTGTCATGTTAGCCAATCTGCTAGGTGTGAGATGATACCTCAGAGTTGTTTTGATTTGCATCTCTCTGATTGTTGTTTTTTTTTTTAAGAGCAAATGAGAACTATCAGATCAATGTTTCCTTGTTAGACAAGAAAGTCTGTACCAATGAAGGCATTATTATTGCATGGCAAGCATTGCTCACAAGGGGAATCAGGAAAGTGCAATTTCTATTTGCTGAAAAGCCTTCTAAGTTTTCCCAAAGAGAGACATATTTAGGATGCTGCCTTTATTTAATATTTACCATGCTAAATTTATCTTTCAAAGAGAAAATTTCCTTTTGCATCAGAGAAGAATCTATGTGTCCTCTTTGTAAGTAACTGAAGGAAGGGCACAGGGGTTTTTAATATGGATATGACTGACTTCTGGGGAATGTAGATAGTGAAATTGGAATGGAATATCATAACTACCAAACTTGCTTTGTTTGGTTTACTTAGACCTCTCAGGCTTTGCCCTGTTGTTTAAAAAATGGTTTCCAGAAACTTGCTATTGACTTTTAGACCCTGTGTGGAGACTAATTGTTATAAGGCTAAACCATGGTTTAGCCAATAATTAATCAGGAAGATGTATAAGAAAATCAGAATGGCTATTTGAACCCCTTCTATTCTTGTAGAATGAGGCCATAAATAAGGAGCATCTCCTTTTGTTCCACTTTTAGGACTATAAGATCCATATGTTTTTTATCATGGCTGTAAGGTGATTCTCATTTCTTGAAAGCTTTATCAGTAAAGCATAGGGTCTGGAAGGTTCAAGCATATAAGGAAGGTTTCATAGATCTTCCAAATAACTATGGAGAGTGCTGGGAGCCATCAAAGACCATGCTCTTTGACACGGTCCATGTGGAAATCCGGGACTGCAAAGCAGCCCTCAGGAAGGATGGAAATATCCACTGAAACCCCCCTAAGTGACTTTCATTATTAACATCCCCTTATTATTGGAATTGCCATGATTATTATTCTTACTTAGCCCCAGGAAAAATAGATGAGAGCAACATGCTTGCAGAGTTAATACAGATGTCCTACTCTGTCCCTCCAGGATATTACCAGGAGAGCCCACTTACAAAATGAAACCTGAGGATTCTTATATACCCACTTAGATAGGACCCTCTTTTCTAGGCATAAAAACTTCTGGGAAATCTGTGCTCTGAATTCCCTAACCTATATCTGGGTCATGTTGATTCTACCCTCTGATCCAAACTTAGCAACAATGTTTCATTGACTATCTCCCTAGGCTTCCTGTCTGTTGTTAGGATCCATGGAAACATGTATGTTGAGAATGAAACTGTTTGCCAAGTAGATGTGTGATCATGAGGGTATAAAATAAAGCCAGGCCTCAGCCAAGATGGAAAAGTTTATCCTGTGAAACCTGTGCTGTGGATTGAATGTGAAAGCTGTGTCCCATCCATCATTTCACCAACACCATCCCACTTCCAAGACCCTATCCCCTGTGGGAGACTGGCCCACCCCACAGCTGGAGAGGAGTACTAGTGGAAGACTATCTAACTGGGTATGATTTCTTTTGGTGATGGCAATGCATGAAAAAAAAAATCTAAAAATGGCATTCAGTCCTATGCAGTACCCATCTGTTTTTGTTTTGATGGATACAAAGAGGTGGTCACAGAGCATTTATAGATTTTAACTGTTGGTATTCTAAATGTGAGATTGCTGTCCAGTGACCAAGAAGCACACATATTGCTGGAGTAGTTGCCAATTTTGAAATTCTTCCCATAAACATAACCAAAATAAAGGAAGGAATTTTAGTTTAATGGAAGGGGTAGTTCATGAATAGTCCTCAGAGAGTTGATTATATTTTATTGTATTCCCAAAGGCAATAAGAAACAGTATTCATGGGATATTTATCTTATATTAAAGAACTAATTTTATATAGTTATGTAAAAAAGGCTACCATCAAAATGATTAAAATTCATCAACCAATATTGACTATTGAAGACAAAATGACAGGGAAATTCTACAAACAACTTGATAAGAATATTCCAAATTATATATTATGGTACTACAGGAATTTGGTTTAAATGTGGGGAAAAGTGAGGAGAAAGTATATGGGAAACCATGAATCAGAAAGAAGGAATGAGAGGGGCCAAACATTTGTAGATTATACAGAAGCACCATATCTTTATATTACAAATCCATTCTTCAAGAAGCAAATTAGTAGGTGTTGGATATGTTAAATATCAAACAACAACAACATCATTACTGTTATATGATGCTTTAAGTTTTTCAAAGCAAATTACAAATAATTTCTTACTAATTTTCACAACATCACTATAAGGTAGGTGCTCTTATTATTATCTTTGTCTTGCAAATGAGGAAACTGAGGTTGAGATGTAAGGTAGGTGACTTGCCTAAGGTCACAAAGTGTAAAGATTAAAATTAATGGTTGGACAATGATTATATGAAATTATGTGGTTGTCAGCATTTATTATATCTTGAGTCAGAAATTTATTTACAAATATTTACAAATAGAGAGGAATCAATAAAGAAGAGAAATATGAGGGGATAGAGAAGTTATCTATCCTATCAACCTAAATGTTTTGCTCCAGGTCAGCTTAATCCAGGCAGAGATTAATTAGCTCTCAAGCAGGAAGGCTGGTAGTGAGTAACCACATGGCCTCCTCCAAGATGGAAGTTAGTCTCTCCAGAAGCTAGGAAAAGAGTCAGCCTTTTACTCACCCAATGAAGTAATCCAAGAGTCAGAGTCCAAGTAGAAGTCAAACTCTGAGCCCATGTAGTCTCCAGTGAAACTCTCTCAAAGACTATGTAAGACTATCTCTAGAAAACAATCTCTTTAGACTATCTTCTCAAAGGCAATCTGCTCTGAAGGAGTTTGGGGGCTTGCTTTTTATGGTGACTTCTTGTCTCTTCCCCTCTTCACAGGGGCCAATCACAGTTTCCAAATTGCCTAGCACTTCCCAGGGGAAAGTGTCTGTGGGATTGACTTTTCACCCTCTGAAGGTTAAGTTCTCATCAAAAAGATTCACAGATTCCTGGCTGATTGAATTTCTAAGGGTATGAATTCTTTAAGTACCTTGCTAGATTCTCACCTAGTACTAAGTAGGGTGTTTAATCTTTTGTTGATTCAACTGAAAAGTAGACAAGGGGAGTTAATCCTGTTTTCAGTCTAGTGAGGTATTAAGTAGGGGTACTTAAGTTAGTGTTAACTCAGAATAGACAATAGAGTAAAGAATTGTCTTTTTAAAAAGTTAATGTCTACAGCTGAATTCTAATTCACATATCTCTGACTCCAAATCCAGTATTCTGCTTACCCTACCACAAAACCCAGATAGATGGGAAAAGATATGTTATTGATGTGGGAATTACCTTTGAGTCAGCTGTTTAGAATATATGCAACTCATCTGGACTAAGATCAGAATTATTAAAAAAAAGAAAATAATAATAATAAAAAGTATGGCATACAATGTAAACAAATTCATTCTAAGCTATTTTATAAATGTGCTAGCATATATGCACATATATAATTAGAGAATACTTAAAATAAAAAATAATATAGATAAGAGGTGGTTTTTCAAGTGAATGCAGTTATTTTTTTATTTTTATTTTTTATAAAACCCTTGCCTTCTGTCATGGAGCCAATACTGTGTATTGGGAAGTGTCTGAGGTCAGATTTGAACCTAGGACCTCCCTTTTCTAGGCCTGGCTCTCAATCCACTGAGCTACCTAGTTGCAGCTATCTTTATGTGTGGTTTAGAGGCCTGATTTCTATGTGAATTTGAAACCATTCCTATAACCTATCAAAATTCTTTTGGATTCTGGCTCCATCAACCACTATATATTAGTTATTCCTCCCAGCTTTGTGCCATTTGCAACATATCCTATTTATGCCTTTTGCCAAGTCATTGCTAAAAACTGTTAAATAATGCAGGGCCAATTACAGGTCCTTGGGTCTTTGGACATTAACTGCCAACTTGATATTGATCCATTTACAAGTGTTCATTGAGCTTGACAGTCCAGCCATGTCTAAATCTATTTGATTGTATTACCTAATCCCCTTATCTCCTTCTTCTCCACAAGAAAAGCATGAGTACTTTACCAAAAGCTTTAAATCTAGGTAAGCCATATATCCCCAGCATTCCTTTCATCTGATAGTTTAGTAATTCTATCAAAAAACAAAATGAGGGTAGTCTGTCCTGACTTGTTTATGATAAAGTCAGCCTGATCCTACTCATCATCACTTCCTTTTCCAGATGTTTGCAAATCAACTCTTTAAGTATCCATTCTAGACTTTCTCCAGGAATTGAAATTAAGATCACTGGCTATCATTGACAGATTCTTTTCTTTTCCCTTTTTTTGAAAACCAGGACAATGTTTTCCCTGGCTCAATTTCATAGTATGTGCCTGTTTTCTATGACCTTTCAAATATCTTTGAAAACAATCCCATTTGCAGTTATTTTCAGGACCTGAGGATGTTGTTCATATGGGTCAGGTGACTTGAATTTGACAAGGGTAGTTAGGTGCTTTCTTACTATTTCCTTACTTATCTTGGATATAAACCCTCTAATAGTAATTTTTTTTCAGTTATTTCCAGTTTAAAGGTTATTCTCCTTTAAACAGAAAACAGAAACAAAGGAATATTTAATCTGTTCAATGAATGTCAAAATTTGACATTCAAAGCCCTTCACAACCTGGCATCCTCCTGTTTTTCTCACCTTCTTCTACCTTTATTACTTCTATGTGCTCCACCATCGCAATAATACTGTCTTCTTTGTTGTTTTGACAGCAAGACCCGCCATCTCTTGACTGACATTTTTTACTGACTGTCCCTCATGCCTAGAATTCTCTTCTCTCCTCCTAAGCTTCCTTCCAGTCCCAGTTAAAGTCTCACTTTCTATGGGAAGCCTTTTCTGATCCCCCTTATAGCTAGTACCTTTCCTCTGGTTATTTCCTTGATTATTTCCAATGTGTTTATATTCTTGTATATATACGTTGCTTACATGTTATGTCCTCCATTAGCCTATGAGCTCCTTAAGAGCAGGGTCCATTTTGGCCTTTCTTTATATTCCCAGTTCTTAGTGTAGTCCTTGGTTCATGGTAGGTGCTTAATCAATTCTTGTTGACTGACTAACAGCCTCTACTTTTCGGATTCTAACTTTCTCATGAAAGGAAAGGCACATCTTTTTAATATTATCTTTCTCGTGGTGCTTCTATATGATAACAAGATTATCTCCAAAATGCCTCCAAAGGGTTAAAAATGAATATTATACAGAGGGAGGTGGAGATGCACTTGGTGGATGCAACATAAAGTCAATGAAGAACTCCAAAGAATAGGAGAAAAGATATTTTCACAGGACTGTGTGATAGGAACAAGAAATGGGCTGGTTTTGTGGTAAAAACAAGGGATTGACCATCCAATCATGTTGAAATCCATTTGAATTTATTATGATGACTGGGGAGATGACAGGTGGAGAGCTGAGCCTGAGTCAGGAAAAAACACAGAAATCCTTCTGCATGTTGGATGCACTCTATGTGACTAAGGTATGGCAGGATCCAGGTAAAGGTCTCATGAGATGTCACAATATGAAACATCTGAAGGAACTTCTGAATTGATGAAGCCACAGATCCATTTGAATATTGGGATAAATCACTTATTTACATCTGGATGTAGGAGACTTGAATGTCCTCTAGTCCAGAGATGTCAAACACATTAGGAAATATTTAACAAAATTTTAAAAAACCCTTAAAATATAGATAATAGTACATTTAAAAACAAATATTTTGGATCTTTATAAGTGGGAGTAATGGCCCCATATCTATTTGAGTTTAACATAACTATTCTCTTCTTCTTTTATTTTTTTAAAACTCTTAATTGTTGTCTTATTAACAACTCTAAGACAATTGGGCCAAGACTAGGCAAATGGGGTCAAGTGACTTGCCAAGGGTTATACAGCTAATAAGTGTATTAGGTCAAATTTGAACTCACATCTTCTCAACTCCAGCCCTAGTGCTCTATCCACTGAACCACCAAGCTAACCCCCTTGCATTCTCCTAATGCCTTCTTTTTAGAGATGATGACACTAAGGCTCCAAGAAATTAGATAATTTTCCTAAGGTTATGAAGGTAATAAGAAGCAGAGAAAGTGGCAACTGAATCTAGGACTCCTGACCAAATCCAGTGCTGCTTTGTCGATTAATATTTTTATGCTTCTTGTAGGAAAGAACGTGGGATAGGGAGAAATTTGAGCTGGAAAGAGCCTGGGGGATGTTGTAGTCCAATGTCTTCTCTTTCCAGAGAGTTCAGTGACTTGTTCAAGTTGACACAAATATTAAGTAACAGAATCAAGATGAAAACACAGATTCTTTGGCTCCACATTCATTATTCAGTATTTTTTCCACCATTTTGTTGCTTCATGATATGTCTTCAAGGCCTATCATGTAAGAGAACTAGACTGCTCTCTTTGGTCCCAGAGGGCAGAACTACAAGCATTTTTGGAAGTTGTAGGGATCTGTCTGTCTGTCTGTCTGTCTCTGTCTGTCTGTCTTTTTTCTACATATAGACAAGTCAAAAATTGACTTACCATTAGAATTGTCGAAAAGTATAAAGGTGTTCTCTGAAGGTATGGTGGGAGTAATTGTCTTAACCCTTGCCCCTGTGTAAGTTAGGAAGTAAGTGTAAGTACTGAAGTAAGTGTAAGTAAGGAAAAGTAAATTGAGGATGTTGTTCATATGGATCATGTAGCTCAGTGGATTGAGAGCCAGAGATGGGGAGGTCCTGGGTTCAAATCTGGCCTCAGATGCTTTCTAGTCATGTGACCCTGGGCAAGTCACTTAACCTAGCCCTTACCACTCTTCTGTTTTGGAACCAATACATCATATTCATTCTAAGAAAGAAGGGAAGGGTTAAAAAAATGAATTTGGACAACTAGGGATGAAAGGTTTCAGATGTTGACATTACTTTCTAGTCACTTGAGTACAAAAAATCACAAGGAGCTCCAGCTTTTCTTTCTGATGCTTGAATAGTAGAAAATAATGGGCAATTCAGGCAAAGAAGCTTCACTTAGTGGAATCAACTGTGACTGAAAAGTCCTTAATCCTTCTCTCCGCCAAATAGTATTGTCCTGCCATGGCTAAGTCAATCTTCTCTTTAACTGTAGAATGATCTATGAGTCTTTCATTCTGTTTCAATATCAAACATGGACTATAGGGGATTGGTCTGCAAGGCTCAGAGGAGAACAGGAGGTGAAGTATTCTCCATCAAAAGAGGTCTTCATCCAGAGGCCAAATAACTCATCAGGAATGCTGTAGAAGGGGGTGCCTGTTCAGAGTCTGGCTGGTAGTTTGCCTCTGAGCTCCCCACCAGCTCTGAGATTCCAAGATACCATGAAGAGAGGGGTGGAACAGGCATTTAGCTTCCTTATTATCTTCTTCCAGTGTTGTCAAAGCCACACTTCCTTTTCCTTCCCAGGGTGGAGAACTGAACCTATTCAGAGCCAGGAGATCTTTGTCTTTGTGAGTCAAGGAATCTCCAGTCTTCTTCCCATTTGCTTTTCTTTCTTTATTCTCCCGTAGTAGAGGTTTTTAACAAAACCTGTGTTAGTCTAAGTTCTACCATTCTTCTCTCCCATCCCCCTTCATCCACTATTTCTCTCTTCTTTCCTTTCATGGAATCCCTAGGAAAAAAGTTTCATGCCTTTTTTTTTTTGAAGAAAGGAAAGAGAAATTTGTGATTTGCCAGGGTGTCTGAAGCAATGCTAATTGGGCCTGCACTTTGGGGGGACTTTTAACATTAAAATCAACTTGTCACTGCAGTGGCACACAAATCCAAGCTGAGCTGGTTTCAAAGAGGCAGAAGCAAAAGCTTAGGATTTACTTGGAGCTAATTGCTTGCAGGCAGCACAAAGCAGCCCAGTTTACCAACTTCTTGTCATCCAACAGGGTCCTAAAACTTGCCATGTTTTAAAGATGGAAAGAGGAGCCTTTTAGTATGTGGCATTTCTGGGTAGATTTTGCTTATATTTTCCCCCCCCAAATGCTTAGTGGCAGTGAATTTTTTATTGGAATGAGATGAACTGACTTGTGGATGAGACACAAGATGTGGGAGGTTTTGATGGAAAAAGAGGGCACAGAGACAGAGGTGATACCTTAGTTGATCAGCACTTTTAGAGTTTAATGAGTTCCAGGAACTGTGTTAAGCCCTGGGGACATGAAGAAAGACAAAAGATAAAAACAACCCCCACCCCAACCAAACAAATCCATGGTTTCTGCCTTTAAGGAGCTCACATTCTAATGTGTGAGGTAATTATGTGCATACAAAAAATAATAGTATAAATGGGAGGCAATCTTGGAAGGAAGATTGGAGAAGTGGGGAGACCCTTGAATAGGTAAGATTTGAGCTGTCTTTTTTTTAAGCCCTGTCTTCTGTTTTAGTATCAGTTCTAAGAGGGAAGAGTGGCAAGGACTAGGAAAATAGAGTTAAGTGACCTGCCCAGGATCATACAGGTAGGAAGAATCTGCAGTCAAATTTGAACCTAGATTCTCTTGATTCCAGGCCTGCCATTGAGCTGAGTCTTAAAAAAAGTTAAGGAAACAAGAAGACAAAAATGGGAATCAAGAAGGGAAAAGTTATAGTGTCAGAAGCTAGAAGAAAATCTTTTTTGAGAATCAGCAAGAAAGATGGCATTGTTGGATTCTAGAATATGTGGAGATGAGTAAAATAGTAGAAGACTGGAAAGGTAGAAAAGGCTGAGGTCACAGTAGGGAAAAACATCCCTTATTCCCAAATCTGTATTGACAGGCTGGGAACACTCAGTTTCATTATTTTGTGGTACCCTGGACATGAGGTGGACCCTGGCACAATGTGTACCTGATGACCCAAATAGATTGAAACCTGAAGAGCTGGGGCTGGCAATGCTTTTTTGTCCAGTGAGGGTGAAAAGGGACTCTTTACATGAATTAAATAGTTTGAAATTTGTGGTGTGGAGAGATGGGAGGTTCATATTGGGCCAAAAAAAAAAAGATGGCTCTTCTAGAAATGGAAAAGGTTTGAGGATATTAACCCAGGTGGAGGTTGTAACTAGAAGTGAGTGAAATGTGGCTTTCTTTATGTCAATTATTTCTTTTTCTTTTCCATATTTTTCTCCTTTAATTAAACTGCCTATTTTACCATGACATTGATGTGACTGTAAATATAAAATCTGCTAGAAGAGGTTGCCTGTGAGTGGGAATATATATGGAGGACTGACAACTATATCTGGAGCCCTGTCTAGGAGGGACAAGTCACCTTAGGCAAGTTACCTACTTTACATCTCAACCCAAGTTTCTTCGTTTTCAAGACAAAGATAATAAATAAGAGCACCTACCTTCCAGTGTGGTTGTGAAAATTACGGAGAAATTGCTTGTAATTTGCTTTGAAAAACTTAAAGCATCATATAACAGTAATGATGTTGTTGTTGTTTGATATTTAACATATCCAGCACCTATTAATTTGCTTCTTGAAGAATGGATTTGTAATATAAAGACATGGTGCCTCTGTATAATCTACAAATGTTTGGCCCCTCTCATTCCTCCTTTCTGATTCATGGTTTCCCATATACTTTCTCTTCACTTTTCCCACATTTGAACCAAATTCCTGTAGTATGTAAAGATTAAAATTTAGGGGAGACTGAGGCAGGTAGAAATTAGTTTCTCTCTGCAAGGAGTATTATATTTTTTAGAGGTTTATTAAGAATTAAGGATTAAAGAGAATACAGGATAAGGAACACGTGCCTAGGCCAGAGGCCTAGACAAGACCTCACCTACATTATGGAAAGAGCCACGTCTGCTCCAAACGGAAGTCCAAAAAGCCAGCTCAAAAGCCTTTAAATCAGCTTAAGTACCTTCTTGATCTCGGCCCACCTGAGAATTCCCGTGAGATTACAAAGCATTTTGGGGAAGTGGAGCAAGGGCTTGTGGGGATTGAAGTCCAGAGTTCAAATCTCAATTTTACAAGTACCATGATATATAATTTGGAATATTCTTATCAAGTTGTTTGTAGAATTTCCCTATCATTTTGTCTTCAATAGTCAATATTGGTTGATGAATTTTAATCATTTTGATGGTAGCCTTTTTTACATAACTATATAAAATTAGTTCTTTAATATAAGATAAATATCCCATGAATACTGTTTCTTATTGCCTTTGGGAATACAATAAAATATAATCAACTCTCTGAGGACTATTCATTCTGCTTTTGTTTATGGGAAGAATTTCAAAATTGGCAACTCCTCCAGCAATATGTGTACTTCTTGGTCACTGGACAACGATCTCACATTTAGAATACCAACAGTTAAAATCTATAAATGCTCTGTGACCACCTCTTTGTATCCATCAAAGCAAAAACAGATGGGTACTGCATAGGACTGAATGCCATTTTTAGATTTTTTTTCATGCATTGCCATCACTAAAAGAAATCATACCCAGTTAGATAGTCTTCCACTAGTACTCCTCTCCAGCTGTGGGGTGGGCCAGTGTCCCACAGGGGATAGGGTCTTGGAGGTGAGATAGTGTCAGCGAAATGATGGATGGGACACAGCTTTCACATTCAATCCACAGCACAGGTTTCACAGGATAAACTTTTCCATCTTGGCTGAGGCCTGGCTTTATTTTATACCTTCATGATCACACATCTACTTGGCAAACAGTTTCATTTTCAACATACATGTTTCCATGGATCCTAACAACAGACAGGAAGCCTAGGGAGATAGTCAATGAAACTGTAACAGTCCACACCTGTATATGCACAAGGGAAATAATTAATCTGTAAAGATTGTCTTAGGAGAGCGCACACTCAGTCCTGCACATGGCAAGAAAGGCACTGACCTTTGATACCAACATTCCTAAAGATTTAGGCCCAAACTCAGGTTTCTTTGTTCTCACCAGGCTAAGTCCCTACCTTGTTGCAATTTACATCTAAACCAATGGCAATCCAGTGTTCATTAATATGTATTATGTACATTTGCATCTCAATGCCAATAAATATGAGCGACCACAGAAAGCCAGCCCTTACCTTATCACCTTTCCCCTGTCTGTCTTTCCTGGAGCTTGGCCTCTGGCAAAGCTCAGCTTTAACTTCCTCTCTCTCTTTCTATTTCTCTTTCTCTCTCTGAAAGACCTCTCTCTCTTAATCTCCTATCCTCTAGGGGTCTGTGCTTAGAGTACCAGCTCTAAGGGACCAGTGGTTTCTTTCTTAATCTCCTCTCCTCAAGCCAGAATGGTCCATACTTAAAGCACAGGCTTTAAGGGACTTGTGGCTCTTTCCTCTACTGATCTCTAAACTCATTTCTGATTCCCATGGTGTTGTTTTAAAGTCACCTCACTGCCTCATGTCCTTGTGAAGTGAGGGGCTGAGCTAGGTCTGTGTAGCTCGATTCCCACACAATTTGGTGTCTGACTCGTTTCTTACCATCTCCTCCCCCAAACCCCCACCCCTCCACCCCCACTTTAGTTTCTTTCCCCCAAGGGATAATCTTCTATCTTTCCTTTCTCGTGGGGGCTGCTGGCAGACTCCCACAGAAACATTGTTGCTAAGCGCAGGATCAGAGGGTAGAATCAATATGACCTGGATATAGGTTAGGGAATTCAGAGTACATATTTGCCAGAAGTTTTTATGCCTAGAAAAGAGGGTCCTATCTAAGTGAGTATATAAAAATCCTTAGGTTAATTTTTTAAGTGGGCTCTCCTGGTAATATCCTGGGGGGACAGAGTGGGACATCTGTATTAAGCCTGCAAACATGTTGCTCTCATCTGTTTTTCCTGGGGCTAAGTAAGAATAATAATCATGGCAATTCTAATAACAAGAGGATGTTAATAATGAAAGTCACTTAGGGGGGTTTCAGTGGATGTTTCCATCCTTCCTAGGGGCTGCTTTGCAGTCCTTGGTTTCCACATGGACCATGTCAAAGAGCATGGTCTTTGATGGCTCCCACCATAAAACCTTAGCCCTAGATACTTTGCCTCTCTTAATGTAGCCTAAGATGTTGTTAGCTTTTTTTTTTTTTTGGCCCTACCATAATGATGATTTCCATTGAGCTTGAAGTCCATAAAAAATGACAGTGGGTTTAAAAGCATTAAAAAAGACAAGGATCTTCCTAAGGAGCAACCTTCCACTAGAGGAGTAAGCTTAGAAAGCCTATAAAAATGAATTTCTGAAGATACAAAGAGAAACAATTTTAGAGAATGAAAAAAAGGACTTTGATAAGACTGATGAAGAGTCATAGGATATTTGCTAATTGATATTTTAAAGACATGCATAGACAATGGAAGCAAGGGCTTGTTTCACAAGACTCCATACAGAAGCATGGTGCAGGATTGTAGAAAGTGTTGGGGGACTAGTATTCAAAACAAGTCAATAAGCATTTATTAACTACCTATAATGAGCTAGGCAGTGTTTTAAGAATTGGGGATACAAAGAAAGACAAATGGTTCTTGCTCTCAAGGATCTTACCTGAAAACAACTGTAAAACAAAATCTCACTGTCATCTACATCTAATGATAAATTAGAGATAATCAATAATAGTAAGGGGGGTCAGGATAGTCTTCTTACAAAAGGTAGGATTTAGCTAGAACTTGAATGAACTCAAGGACACCTAGAAGTGAAGATGTAAAGGGAGAGCATTTCTAAGCATGGGGACCACTGAGAAAATGCTCCAGAATCTGGAGTCTAATTGTCTTATGACAGGAATATTGGTCTGAAGAATTTGTAGGTATTAGTAAGGTGTAAAAAGACTGCCGGGAAGGGCTTTGAATGCCAAATAAGATTTTAAATTTGATCCTGGAAGGAATAGGAAGCCATTGGAGTTTATTGAATATCTGCTCTTTAAGAAGATTAATTTGAGGGAATGGCCTAGAATGGGAAGAGTCTTGCAGAAGAGAAGCCAACAAGTTGGCTCTTAAAAAGATTTTATCCAGGAAAGTTTTATTTTTTCCCAATTACATGCTAAAAAAAAAAAGTTCTTAGCTTTCATTTTCAAACATTTCAAGCTCCAATCTCCCTCTCTCTCTTCTTCCCACCTTGAGACAGTAAGCAATTTGATATTGGTTATGAATGTGCTATCTTACAAAACATATTTCCATATTTGTCATGTTGTGGAAGAAGACACATATTTTTTAAAACCCCATGAAGAAAATAAGTAGAATGCTTCAATCTGCATTCAGATTCCATCAGTTCTTTCTCTATAAGTGGATAGCATTTTCCATCATGAGTTCTTTGGGATTATTTTAGATTATTGTATAGCTGAGAATAGCTAAGTCATTCATAGTTGTTTGTCGAATAGCATTGTTGTTACTGTGTATAGTGTAATCCTTGTTCTGCCATTTGTCTCTTGTAATAGCCCAAGCTTGAAATGATGACCAGTATACCAGTAGGTTGGTGCTGTCAGAGTGATGTTGTGATCAGGAGAGATGTTGTGAAGGTAAAATCAATGGATCTTGGCTACAGATTGGATATGGGCAGTAAGACAGAATGAGATTTCATGGATGACACCTAGTTTGCAAGCCTGGTGACTGGGAAAATGGTAATACTCTCGACAATCATAGTGTATAAATAGAATTCTCTCCTCAAATCCTATCTTACCCAGCATCCCATTTATGTGCTTATGCTGTGTGAACTCTGTGTGAATGGACGGAGGATAATAGTTTTGGTGCAGCACCACCCTTGCCCTTCTTCCCGGAAGGTGGTTGAGGAAGCTGGCTGGGGAGCCAGGGGAAAGAATCCACACACAAAGTCAGTTAGGTTAGAAAATTAGCTTTATATTTCTATCCTTTTCATTTTTTCTACTTCAAGTGATTATTAATAAAACTCTATGGAAAAATCAGAACCTGGAGTTATTTATATTAATTTAAATAGGGAGGGAGTTTTGTTTTGTTTTTGTTTTTTTGGTGGGAAGAGAGAGGTTAATAATGAGTTGATAATACCTTGGGAAGATAAAAACAAGATAGTATCTGGAGGTATTTCTCAAATTGCAAAGCAGTTTTCTGAGACAAAGTGATTCCAGGTTTCAGGTAATCTTTAAGTTTACATACACTTGAAACCATAGCTCATGAACCTCCATCAATGTGTTTTCTTTGATCATTCATCCAACGTATGTTTCTTTCCTTAACCTTATGGCCATTAACCTTTAATTCCTCAGGTTCTAGGCTCATACAGATGGAGTTTGTTTTGGGGGACCTGATTCCAAAAGGGTCTTTTTCTCCATTTGGCTTCTTGTTTTCACCTGGAAAATGTCTAAATACACTCATGTTAATGCTCACATCCAGATTTCCCCATATATGGATAATAAAGCCCCCAACTCCTTCATAAGCCTTCAATGTACTATATGCATATTGGATCTGGGACAACTTTTGTTTATTATCATCATTTAACATTTTTTCTTTTTAAAAAATTCACTTAGCATTTATCAAGAGAAATGAACATTTCAAAGTATAAAGAACCAAAAAAAGGGAGAATTGTATGTGAAACTGTCAACATCTGAAATAGTTTTTATTTGGCGGCTTTTATTTTACCCCGCAGAAAATGTATAATGCCAAGGGATCACTGGAGTCCACGACAGAGTCAGAAAGTAAAGCACACAAATAGGTCATTAGGCCTGCCCCAGAATGGTTGCTGAACATGTACTGACCTTTATCTGCAGGATCCTGCACTAATCTCATCTATTCATAGCAATTACAGGTTCTTAAAGTACAGATCTCCTGGGCCTCCACGATATGACTGTAGTCCTTCAGCGGCAGGGTAGCTATACTCTGTTGATAATTTTACTCCATCTCCAAGAGGTATACTGCTGAGGAAATCTCCATTTAGGAGGCTGCTCCTTTGAAAACCACTACTCTTAAAAGGTCTATGGTATATATTTGTCAAGTTGACTGAGGAGCTTATCAAATTTATCAGAGAGTACTCTGATTACCTCCTTCCCTTCCTTCCTTCCTTCCTTCCTTCCTTCCTTCCTTCCTTCCTTCCTTCCTTCCTTCCTTCCTTCCTTCCTTCCTTCCTTCCTTCCTTCCTTCCTTCCTTCCTTCCTTCCTTCCTTCCTTCCTTCCTTCCTTCCTTCCTTCCTTCCTTCCTTTCTTCCTTCCTTCCTTCTTTCCTTCCTTCCTTCCCTGGCATAATTTCTTCTTTCCAATATGGATGGACATTTAAAAGGGTGTTTTCCACGAATGTCTCTTAAATAAGACAATTCTCTAATTTTACTTTTATCTCCCCCTCTTCCTTTCTGAATAAAAGTCAGGTGAACAATTCAGGCAGGAATTTGCCCCTGTCTTATTTCAGTCCTGGCTGAACTGACCCTGAACTCTTGCAAGCTCAGAACCTGGCAGGCACTTCAGTCTTCCAGTGCCAAACTCATGTTTCAATGACAGGTGTGTCATGGGTGGCTGGGAGGAAAGACCAGCTTCAGTTCAGCATTATTCAGATCCTTTCCCTTGGGGTTATAGGTGGGAGGAGGAGCTAAGGTTTCTTGACTCTATGATTGTTTCCTCATGCTCATACCAGGATTATTCTTTTCCTAAGTCTACTTAGATTCTACAAGATTCAGGAAATCCGTATAAATTTTTCTGTCTCCAAAGAAGGTTCTGCATCATCTCACTTCTTAGTATATATGATTTAGTGATAGTGAGAGGGCAGGAAGGCTCTGTTTAAAATTCTCTTGGGCTTTTGTTATTCAATCATGTCTGACTCTTCATGACCCTGTAAATCAACTGTCCATGGTCCTTTCTTGGCAGAGATACTGGTTTGCCATTTCCTTCTCCATTTCAGGCAGAGATTAAGTGACTTGGCCAGGGTTACACAGCTAGTAAATTTCTGAGGTCAGATTTGAACTTGGATCTTTCTGAATCCAGGTTTAGTGCTCTATCCACTGTGATACCTAGTTGTCACCTAGTTGCTCCCTAATAGAATTGAGAGATGTAAGGGACATGAAAGGTCATCTAATCCTGCCTCTTATTTTGTAGATAAGGATACTGGGGCCCAGAAAAGTTGAACTACTTTGACAAGGTCACATAAGATGTCATGGAGACTCAAATTCAGGACATTTAACTTAAAATCTAGCATTCTTTCTATTGAAGCCTAAGCTAGAGAAATAAGGTCTCATGTGTTGAGATTACTTGAGACATTTGAGATGTGTGTGAATTTAATATAAATTTATACCCTTCTTTCCTTTCAGAGGGGAAGGTTTTAAAAATCCATCTTGGTCTCATTCCTACCCTTTGATTTGGTGCATTTGGGTACTATGGGAGGATGCCAGAGGCCTTGTGGTTTCCTGGCATCTCCAAAGATGCTTACCTGTTGTCCTTTGTGACTCCTGGGGTCCAGAAGACTGGTTTCTTACCCAGACTGAGGACAAGCCTATCCAAGCAAGAAGAACCAAGAGTGACCTCATTGAGGTTATAAATTAGGGATCAAGGAATAGCCGGACTCCTGGTCTGGGGGTTTGCCTGTTGGGGCAGTTTCTGCATTATCTCTTGGCTACTGAAAGGAAGTATGAGGTAAGTGGCAAACTCAGATGTGATGCAACTATGTGCTTTTCTTTCTCTCCAACCTCGACTTTCACTATAATAAATAATTATAAATTATTACACACTTTCCATAGAGGTTTAATTCTAGCAGATGTCTATAAAACCATGATGTAGGCTGGAGAAAAACTGGGTACCCCTTATCATCTCTGGGATCTTCATCCCAATTCCCACTCTCTTAGATGAGTTCTGGGTTCAGCAAGTTCTGGAGCAAGGCTATATCTCCCTCTTCAAGTTCTACAGGTAGCCCTAGAGTTCTCAGGTTGATTCTCCAAGCACAATTGGCTTGAGCTTCTACTGATGTGCTTCCTTCCTCGAGATTATCAACGGAGTCAGTCAGTCTTAAGTAGCTTTCAATATTTGTATTATTTAGTCATTCTGTCATGTCCAAGACTTCATGACACCTTGGAATGTAGCATGCCAATACTGCCCATGGATTTTTCTTGACAAAGATACTGGAGTGGTTTGTCATTTCCTTTGCTAGTGGATTAAGGTAAACATAGGTTATGTGACTGTGCCCAGGGTCACACAGCTAGTAAGAGTCTAAGGTCAGATTTGAACTCAGGTCTTCCTGAGTCCAGACCTAGCACTGAATCCACTGAGTCATCTAATTAATTGTCTCAAAAAGTAGCTTTTAGTCACTTCAGAAAAGCTCATTTCAGGGGTACCTTGATAGAGAGATCTGGAGGTCCTGGGTTCAAATTTGACCCTTCCCAGCTGTGTGACCCCGGGCACAGTCATGTAACCCTAATTGTCTAGTCCTCATTGCTCTTCTACCTTGGAACCAATGTATAGTATTGATTTCAAGACAGAAAGTAAGGGTTAAAAATTTATGGAATGCTTTATAGGTATAAAAGTCCTAGTCAATGGGGTTCCATCCTCAGAGCATGAGCAGCATATTCTACTTGTGGCAGCCTGCCTGAAAGAGTTCTAGAAGCCCGTCTCTTTAAAGGTGTGATGATGAATAATGGAAAAACACTGCTTCTTGATTCAGTGATGCTCAGGCTTACTGTAATTGTAACTTACTTGCTGTAACAGTCTTGAATGTAGCTGGGCAAGAGAAGGGAAGAGCAAGAAGCCACTTGAACCAATTAGTAACTTTTGAACCTATCTTAGGTCTAACTCAGCAGCCAGTCAGCACTATAGTTTCTCCTCACTATATGGTCCAATGAGCAGAACTAATTGCAGAATGTTGGCACAGGATCCAAATTGTGGAGCAAGACCCTTCCATTATACTTCATCATGCTTTTCTGGAAACAGGCTCCAAAAGTCCATAGACTTGAAGGAGGCACAGGATATTGGATATGCTCTCCAAGGAGTGACTCAACCCTGGTTACACTAATACTTTGTGTCCCAGAAGTTTTCTTGTATTTTAAAGCTATTAAAATTTAAAAGTGCCCCAAGATTTTTGGTACACCCTATATAATGTAATTTGATGATCACAGCCACCTTCTAAACTATGATGTAGTAACTACAGGTATGACTATCCTCATTTTGCATGTGAGGAATCAAATTCTGTTGCACATTTGAAAGGGCATTTGGCCTGATGCCAAGGCTGACCAAGATTCAAGAGTCATCTCTTACATGTATATTGTTGTTCAGTCATTTTTCAGGCAAATCTGACTTTTTATGGCCCCATTTGGGGTATTCTTGGCAGAGATACTGGAACTGTTTGCCATTTCTTTCTCCAGCTCATGAAACGGAAACAAACAGGGTTAAGTGGCTTACAAAGAGTCACCACAGCTACTAAGTGTCTGGTGCCAGATTTGAACTCAGGAAGATGTCTTCTTGACTCCTAGCCTGGTTATCTATCACTGTGCCACCTAGCTGCTACATGGGTGACCCTGTGGAAAATAGTTCATCTCTCCTAGTCCCAGTTTCCTTATCTCTGGAGATGATAATATGTTTGGTGTCCACTTTCTAGAGGTGTATGGAGGAAAGGGCCATACTTAAAGCTAGAGAGTTGCAGAAAGAGCCACAATTCAAATTCAAGTCTCTTTTGATCCTTAGTCTTTGACCTCTCTCCACATTGCCAAGCTGTCTTTCCTATAAGAACAAGAGCCATATTCTGTATAATGGTTTAAGTTTCAAAGCTATTTTCTTTAATACCAACCTACACAAGTAGGCGCCAAAAGTCTGATGCTCATTTTATAGATAAAACAATGAGGGCTTAGGGATACACACCTGGTCTTTTTCCATCTTTCCAGTCTTAGACATTACTTTCATTTCCTCGCACATGATGCTCTCTTTGCCATCTCTGTGCCTCTGTACTGGTTGTCCCCCCTTACCTGGGATAAACACGCTTTCTTCTTACCTCTGTCACTTAGAATTTCAGGAATTCTTCAAGATTCAGCTCACACCCTACCTTCTGCAAGAGTTCTTCACTGCTCCAACCTCACCCTGTTCTTCCAGCTGTTAGAAGAATCCCCTCTAAAGTTATCTTCTATATTCTTATTGTTGTTCAGTCATTTTTCAGTCATGTCTCCCTCTTCATGACCCCATTTTGAGAGGTTTTCTTGGAAAAGTTACTGAAGTGGTCTGCCATTTCCTTCTCCAGATCATTTTTCAGTGGAGGAAGTTGAGGCAAACGGGGATTAAATGACTTGCTCAGGGACGCCCAGCTAGTAAGTGTCTGAAGCCAGATTTGAATTCAGGGAGATGAGTCTTTCTGATTCCAAGCCCAGGGCTCTATTAACTGTGACACCAAGATTCCCCATATCCTCTGTCTACTCTATATGTGAACACACACACATAATGTATGTGTATGTATATATCTATGATATGTAATTCACATGCATGTAAAATATACAATTCTATATGTATATATGATATCTAATACTCATATATAACATACATCTAATATATAGTCTATCTAATCTCTATATACATAGCTAATATTTATATAATATCTATTATATATACATCTAATATCTAGGCATCTCTTCTCATTAGAATGTAAGCTTCTCAAGGGCAGGGACTGTCTTTCCTTTGTGTCCCCAACAGAAGGTATATTGCCTTCCACCTGGTAAATGCTTTCTGATTGCTGCATTACCCATAGCCATACTGCTAAGGATTGTCAGGGGCTAAGATATAATCCCAAGTCTTCAAAATGCAGTCCTTTTCTCCCTATTGCCCTGAAACTTCCAGGTCTTATTTTCACTTTATACTAACCTCATAAACCAAGAGACGAGGTAGGTACCTGAGGTCGGGCTTCTTTGCTCTGCTGAGGAGTTTGACTTGCTGCCAAGTAACCGTGTCTTTGGGTCCAACCCTGGTCCTTCCTTAGAAGATTACACATCTAAAGACAGAGGTTCTGGTGAGACCTGAACAAAGTCTGCATCTGAGGTTCGGTCACAGGATGCTCCTGGGGTGCTGGATCTGTAGGACTGCTTTCCAGGTCTCTGCCTCCACATCTGACCATTTCCTGACCTGCTTGCCCACTGGTGTTCCACTTGGCATTGCTCCACTGTTAAGAGTCCTGTAGGGGGTCATTTGGAGATATTTTAAATCTTTGGTATCATTTCCATTTATTTTTTAATTTAATTTTTGTGAGGGATGAATAAACCGTCTAGTTTACAGTGGCCTTTGGGCTTCTACCAAGACTTTGAAATGACCTACTGATGCCCTAGTTGGACTGATAAAGTATTTGTTGGAGGCAACACAACATAGTAGAAAAAGCTCCAGTCTAGCAACTTGAGTTCCTGGTTTGTAGTTCAGAAGCAGTCTTGGAGTAAGGAAAGCCTAGAACCCAAAGCCACCTTAGACACTGGTTAGCTGTGTGACTTGGTGTAAGTCATTTCATCTTCATGAGTCTCATCGTAGTTTCTCCTTTTGTAGAATAGAAAAGAAAATAGATAGCACAGGATTATTGTGAGGCTGAAATGAGGTCATTTATGTAAAATGCATTGTATATTTAAAGGCCTGCATAAATGTAAGTCCTTATTCTCAATCTCAACTCTGCTGTTAACTGTTTCAGCTCCTTTAGGTAATTGACTTTATTTTTTTGAACCTCAGTTTCCCCATATGGACAGGGACGGAGTTGAATCAGATGACCTTTAAAATCCTCTTCACTTCTAAAATTCTATAATATTAAATAGCAAATAAAGGTTTGTAAAATTATTTAAACAGATGATCTCTTTTGATCCTCACAACAGCCTAGTGAGGAAGGTGCCAAAGATATAGTTCCCATCTTTTTAATTAAAAAATGATAGTTTGTAGAGGTTTGTAAATGTTTTGTCTAGGTTTCACTTCTGACAAATATCAGAGGCAGGATTTGAATCTAGGCATTTTAAGACTCAGGATCTGTATTCCTTCTACTATAGATTCCTCTAAGATACTATCTTTCACTTTCTGTCCTGCCCCAGAACTCTGGACTCTGACAGGTGAGCTTTCACTCTATCTTTTTGTTTTAAACACTTACCTGTCTTAAAATTGATATTGGTTCCAAGGCAGAAAACAGTAAGATCTAGGCAATTGAAGTTAAATGATTTGCCAAAAGTCATATAGCTAAGAATTGTCTGAGTCCAGGTTTGAACCCCAAACCTCCCATCTCTAGGCTTGCCTTTTCCCCCTCTCTTGCTTGGAAAATCAGGCTACCATATAATTTTCCTCTATCTCTAAACTGTGATATCTGTACTCTGGTCCTTCTTTGCTTCCTCTCAGAACCCAGGATCCACCCCTGGGATCTTGAACCCTGGCAGGTGAAGTCTGATCTTCCCTTGCCCAGCAGGCAGGTTACCATGACTCTTGTCTATGGTCACACAGTCCCCATCTCTTCTGAACTCTCCCCCACCTCCATCCAACTTTAGCTCCCTTATATAGGAAATCTTTCATTTTTAGAAAGTAACCTCCTTAAGGGCAGAGATGGTTAGTTTTTTATTTGTAACCCCAATGCTTAACTTGTTACATAAATGTTTTTTCATTCATTAATTATCTCTTCACATTTTACTATATGAATTTTAAGACATCTAAGCAGGTTATTGGATAGCATGTTGGACTTGGAATCAAAAAGATCTGAATTCAAATTGTGATTTAGACACTTACAAGTTATGTGATCCCAGGCAAATTGCAACCTCTTTTGGTCTCAGTTCCCTCATCTAAAAATTGGGATAATAATAGCACCTACCTCACAGTGTTGTTTTGAAGATCAATTGAGATAATATATGTAAAATGCTTTATATACTATAAAAGCTTTATGTAAATATTAGTTAGTATTGTATTAATTATTATTTTTTCCAGTTATGTTTAAGTCACAGGTTATACTGTGGGTTTTAAAATTAATATTCAATAACTAAATATTATATTTTATAAAGTTTTATGAATAATAACTAACACAAAAGAACTGCCTGACTTCAGCCTGGTCTCAGGTCCAAGAGATTATGAGGGAAGAGTTATAGCCACTTAAAAACAATCATGCAAAATGCGGGGATGCAGGAAAATTGTATTTTGGGTAATACTAAGGGACTTCTTGGGGATGAAGTCCAAAGGCTCCAAATCTCCATTTATACATAACCCCCTCACCCTTGTGATCCTATTGGGAAACCAGTTTCCCCAAAAGGATGATAGAAACATAATCAACTTAAAAATTGCAATAATTTGTGGATAAAAGGAAAAGAGAACAAAACCAATGATTACTAGGTTGACAAAAAGCCAATTTGGGGGCAGACCCCTTTGGAATAAGAGTATATATTCAAAACAAAGGCATTTCAATCCATCATAGTTCAATTCACACCACAAAGTTCACTCCAGATCTTCTGATTAAGCATGTGGTCTCTGCAGGCATCTATGTTCATGGTGCATTCTGGATTCTGGGAGGTAGCAAGTTTCTTATCCTAAAACTGCTCAAATTTAAAACAAAGTTCACAACAATAACTTGGCCCCCCTGAGGTGAATAATAAAAAATGCGGGATTCACTTGGGGATGCATGGCTGTTTTATGACATATATGAATCAATTTCCAAAGGAAATAAAAAACATGAAAAAATCCAACTAAAAGAGAAAAATAACTTGTGAATGAAATACAAAAAGTAAAAGTCTTATGTCTAAAAAAATCTAAGTAAAGGAAAAACAAATCTATAACAGGTCCTTGAATCAGGGCCCAATTAAAATGATTTAAGCAATTATGCATTTACCCAATCAGAAGTCAGGTCTATAGAAAGTTTGCAACACTATGAAAGACAGAAAAGGGACTAGATTATAGGAGCCAGGTAGGAGCCAAATTTGAGATACTTGGTAGAATATGGGACAAGGAAGACCTGCCTTAAACACATGTTAAGCAGCTGCAATCTCAAACCTCAAACAAGTTCAAGTCCTCTTGTTTTGGCTCAAAATTTTCATTGATCCCTTTGGGATTGGTTGATCTCTTTGACCTTGTGCTCGATTGGCACTATGCAGATTAGCTTTGTGCTTCTTTGGCACTGTAGATTGGCTTTTTATGTATTCTCTTGCCCTGGAATCAGACAGAATCATTAAGCAAAGTCCCATAATTTTTTTAAAACAATCAATGGCATCATTTTTATAGTCTAAAGGTTTTTGGGGTATGCATTGACATTATAGCAAATATATTTTAAACTTATATTACTGCAAAATCAAAAAAATTAAAGAAAATCTCAGTGCTGGTGATGTGCTTCAAATACAAAAAGGAGAGAAAAAAACTGAAATTGTATATTGTACATGCAAGAAAAAAATAACGAGAGTTTTAAAAATAAAAAAATATATAGCTTATACTCATTGACACACTGTGTCAGCTAAGAAAATGTAGAATACAGAGGTTTCTCACCAAAAATGAGATCCATTTCCTCTTCATACCTGGCAATGAGTTTAAGCAAATGAATTTCACAAAGTTACAGTTTTTTATAAGGAACAACATTACAACATGTAATGCACATTCAAAAGTATCAGAATCGCCAAAGTTATGAGCCCATTTAATGATAAAAGCAAACAAATCCACTATTATATATTACATGAGTCTGCTGTAAGACATTTAAAGAAAATTGATACTCATCACAAATTTTTCAGGTGTAGCAATGTTTCAACCTTGGCTGAGATATATATATATTTTTTAAAATTTCTATTCCTACCATCATTACAAAAATGTGGCAGAGGAGTCTAGAAAAAAACCAGAACTCTGTACTGTTGATGTTGGGTCTAAAAATGTCACCAAGAATCTAGAGATCATTCTGGTGGGAGGATATAGTAAGCTAAGGAGTTACAAATGAGAGATGCTCCTCTTTTGGGAGCCATCCAGGGGTACCGTGCCCTGGGATCAACTTCCTAGCTCCTTTGGTATGAGACTGTAATGTCCCATTAGTAGGTGGGGATTATAATTGTACTTCACTTCAGCTACTAAAATGGACCTTACCTCCTGTTAGAGGCAGGAAAAATGATCATTTGAAAAATAAATTTTAAAAAATCAAAAAAATGATCAGTTGAAAAAAAAATTAAAATTATGTCTAAAGACCCCTTAAAATAAATTTGAGATATTTATCTCATTACATTTTCCAAAAGTCGTTATACAATTGTAACCAGTTTTTGATGAAGTCCGTCCATCCTTTATGTGACACTTTACAAAGCCAAAATGGAAAAAAAAAGCTGTTTTTATATGGGCTTATTCAATAATATTTGTTCAGTATAGTTATAGGGGAAAAGCAACAGAATATAACAGAAGGTAAAACCCAGTATATTAAAATGATTCAGTGTAATAGAATAGTATTGAATACATTAATATATGAACTTAAAACTACAAAATTAAATCATAAACAAAATAAAACAAGCAAAATACAAAAACATACATTATAAGCATTGGAGTGTAAAAAGTTTTAAAAATTTCACCTCCAGTTCCTTTTTTTATCCATTCAGATACCTTTTTTCAGCACTGTGGTATCTCCCACAGCGAGGGAGAACATGGATTTTAGGAATCTCAAACTGAGCAGGCCCAAATGGCAAAGAGTTGCAGGGAGATGAATTTCTTCCCTCAATCTCAGGTAAGGTAAGTAAAAGGATCAGTGAACTCACAAAAAAAAAATTCTAAACCTGGAAGCTGTTTGAAATAGGCAATGCACTGCTCTTTCATAGAATACACCATGCTTGTAATCAACTTCCTGTTTGGAAAAGTCTCTTACTTCTCCTCATCCCCCCTCCCCCCAGGTCCCCTATCACATGGAGGCTAATTGTTGCCTAAGGAAAGAACACCCCAGTTTTTACCAGCTGGTTTGTGATTCCAAAGACACAGTGGCAGCTACCAGCAACCTGGGGCCTGCGGCTGGGCCTGGGTTTGGATGAGTGATCTGGATGAGAGGCTAGAGATCATGAGTAGAGTTGTTGGGACCTGAGGCTGAGGCCAGGGTAGGTGAGCGATCTGGGTCAAGAAGGTCAGGAATGGATGGCTAGAGGCAGGAGCGGGCAGTAGGAGTGAGCTGAATTAGGAGGAACGGCTTTGCAAGGGTGGGTGGGTGGTTGGGTGGGGTGGGTGAAAAGCCTCAGCAGGAGAAATGTAGCTTAAAAAATTATGTAGGGTATTTTAAAAAATTGAGAGATTCTTTTCTGATTAGTGGTTGCCATCACTGTAAAATTATATTTATATCTCTAATAATAAAATTATCATATTTTATGAGGTTTATTAAGGATCATTAGAATTCAAGGAATAAAGAGGATACAAAATAAAACCCACATGTCCATGGCTGGTTAACCATTTCAATCATCCCCACCTTACCACCATACTTGCTGCATCAGTGCAAAGGAAGAGAGTTTGGGAGGCATTACTGCCAGTTAAATATAAAAAACATGATCTTGCCAACATGGAGGCATAGGAGAGATTATAGGGAATTCTGGGAAATACCAAGGACTTCTGGGGAATGAAGTCTAGGGTTCAAAATCTCCATTTATACATCCCCCCCTGACACCTGCGTAAGACTAGTCTCTCCAGTAGGTCTTGTAAACATACCAGATATGAAATTATAATAATTAGTGACTAGAATAAATCAGTTAAGCTATTGAAAGGCCAAGGAGAGAATGTTTTTTGGTTTAGTGATAATAAATACCTTTTATATAATTTTCCAGCTTATAGTGTTTTCCCATCCATTATATCATTTCAGCATCACAACAACACTGTGAGGAAGGAAAAGAATAATTATACCCATTTTAAGAGCAAGGAAAATGAATCACAGAGTGGTGAATTATCCTAGGATCTATTGGTTCCAACTAGAATATAGGTCCTGATTCTCAATTCAGAGAAGAGAAAGTAAATGGTGATACTAGGGAACCAAATGAAAGTTTCACATAATGCTATTTTATTCCCCATCATCTCAGCCATACACAAGGTGAGAAGTTGAGGTAAAAAGAGATGGAACTGGGAATAACAAAAATGTCCACAGGTAGTTTTAAAATTTTTCATCAGAGGGTAGGATATTTGTGGCAGAACTACCTCCCAGAGTAGCAGAGAAATTACTGAGAAAGAATTGTTATTCAGTTGTTTCAGTTATGTCTGATTCTTCATGACTTCATTTAGAGTTATCTTGACAAAAATACTGGAATGGTTTCCATTTCCTTCTCCAGCTCATTTTATTGATGAGGAAACTGAGGCAAACATGGATGAAATAGTTTGACCTGGGTTGCATAGCTAGTAAGTGTTCAAGGTCAAATTTGAATTCACAAAGATGAATCTTCCTGACTCCAAGCTCAGTGTTCCATCCATTATGCCACCTAGCTGCCCCACTGAAAAAGAAAGGCAGGTCCAATGAATGTCAGCTGGCACAGGCTAGATGCTGGGTGTGCTCACTCAGTAAGAGACACCAGGGGGTAGCCAGCTGTCTTCTCTAATTATTTACTTTCCCTATCTTTAGACATCCATCTTCTTATGGCTCTTTCCTTAACCATTTCTGTGGAGTGTCAAGCTCCATCCAAAGACCACTGATGGGGAGATTTATTTGTATTGTTTATGGACCTTAGGATTCTGAACTTGACCAGAGATGTTTTTGGATTCATTTTTTTTTTGGCAGAAAGAGGTTCCACAAACACTGGAATAAAATATTCCAGTGCCCCTAGGGAACCATTTCTTTAATCATAGAATCACTGAGTCTTTCACTACTGGAAGGGAGTTTAAAGGCCATCTTGAACAAGACCATCATTTTATAGATAGACCTTGACTATGCCACTCCATCTCTCAAGAATCTTCAGTGGCTCTCTGTTCCCTTTAGGAAAAAAAAAATACAAACTCCTCATATTGACATTAAATGCTAAGGACATGCTGGTAAATGTTTAACAATGGGCTCTCCAGGAAAAAAAAATGGACTCAAGACAGACTTTGAGATTTAATTTGCATTATTAGTATTTTCTATATCCCGTTAAGACTAGATCCCCAACAGAAAAATAAATCAAGGCCTGAATCAGATATAACTGATTTGATGATTTCTGAGGTATAACTGATCACACACACAAAATTTTACAATCTGATCTGTCTCCTTTGAGCCCCTATTTCCCTCCATAGTGTGACTCAGGAAGACTTCTCCATGCTTATTTCACATTACTCTCCTTCAGCTGCTCTCCATTCTAACCAAACTGGCCTAATTATACATCACTGAAATTGGTATTCCATAGATCATTTTCATATTTTTTTCATGAACTTCCCCTCCTGTTCTTCACCTCTCCACCTTAGCGTCTCTCCCATCCTTCTAGTCTCATCTCATGTGTGTTCTTTTTTAGGAAGCCTTTCCAGATGCCCCTGGCTATTGGTGCTCTCTCTCTTGCCTCAAGTGATGAATGGTTCTTATGTTTATCTAGTGTATCTCTTTAGGGGAATATATGCCTATCATATAGGGACTTAAGTTTTGTCTTTGCATTCCTAGTGCCTTGCACACAGCATGCTTAATGAATGTTAACTGTGATAGCTTGTAGGTGGAGAAATATGATAAGTGAATGAGTGATGTTTAAATATGAGATGATGTGTTGTTGTGTCTCCTTCTTTACCACTCTGGCAGAGGCCCAATAGTTAGCCACTAAACGTTTCTTTATTTAGCTCATCTTCCTGAATTCAAATCTGCTCTTAGATACTTACTAGCTGTGTGACTCTGGACAAGTCACTTAACCCTGTTTGCCTCAATTTCCTCATCTTTAAAATAAGCTGGAGAAGAAAAGGGCAAGCCATTCCAGTATCTTTGCCAAGAAAACCTCAAACGTGATCTTGAAGAGTAGGACATGACTGAAATAAATGAGTGACAACAAACATTTATTAAGCACCTACTATGTGCTATGTACCATGCTAAGATTCTAGTTGGTTTTACCATCTCAAGTCTCTCCTCACTCCAATCCATCCCCTACTCAATTGCCAAATTGGTTCTGTAAAGCCCAGATCTGATTTTGTCTCCCTCTGTTCTGCTCCCCCAAACTCCAGGATCAAATATAAAACTCTTGGTTTAATTTTTACAACTCTTCAAAAACTGTTTCCTTCCTATTTTTCACATCCTTTTGTACTTTACTCCCCTCCATAATCTGGTAGCTCGGGCCTTCTTGCTATTCTTCATGTATCACCTTCCATCTACTGACTCTCTACCTTTGTCTGTGCCACAAATGCTTTCCTTCCTTATCTCCGTCTCTTGATTTCCTTCAAGATTCAGCTTAAATTTGACCTTATGCAAGAGAACTTTCCTTTTTCTCTCCTACTTTATATTCTACTGTGTCTTTCCTTTGGGATTACCTCCCATTTATACAATTTATATCTTATATGCACTATTATCTTTATGTTGTTTCCCCCACTAGAATGTGAGTTTTTTGATGGTAGACACTTATAGGCACCATGTTTTTTTTTTTTTAACTTTTCCTTATATCTTAGAATCAATACCAAGTATTGCTGAAAGGCAGAAGAGTGGTAAGGGCTAGTGTGACAAGGAAATCACTTTAAAAGACTGATATATATTAATTTAAGGTCGCCAAGGAATTCAGCTATGTAATTCCTAAATGAAAACTCAAGTCAGCAGTCAACCTTTTATGGAGTTTAATTACAAACAGGAGGAAGAAAGGTATTAGAGATAGAGAGAGGGAGAGAGAGAGAGAGAGAGAAAGAAAGGGGAGAGAAGGGAATAGGGCTTAAATACCCCTTCTGTTTAGGATGGGCCAAAAGGCCCAAGCACTTAGATAGCTGAGGCAAGGAAAGAGATCAGTCCCTATCACTCACATGACCAAAATGGAGAAACAGTCTCAGGGGCCTCCACCTCCAGCTTCCTTCAGAGCAAACTTCTCAAAGCACCACCTCTCAGAGCAAAAACCTCTCCAACCAACCACCCCACCAGTCCTCAGACCCCTCTATCTTTAAGGAAACCATCCAAGTTCCCTCCCCTCAGTTCTCACATCTACCAATCACTGTCCATGTCTTCCCTGTGCCCATGGTGGCTCTAGCTTAACCCAGGACCGCCCAGAGGTCTGTGGCTTTGCACATGTCTGTTGAAGGTCATATTCTCAAATAATTAAATCTTGATCCTTTGCTGCAGCCCTTCCTAAATCCTGTTAGGACTGAGTGGGGTGGAAATTGTATTTTCCCAGACCTGGTTCTGTCATTCCAAGTATCTCTATTGTATCAATTCTAAAATCAATCATGACTCAAAGAACTTCCTGTTCTATGCTTAAGCATAGGTCAAAGCCCTTTCCATTGTTCAGCAAAAGGTTTCTGTCCTAAAGTAATCTTAAGAAGGGAGGAGGAGGAACCTCCCATGCCAATGGGGTTCACATTCCAATAGAGTTCCCACTATCAATAGGAAATTTTTCAAGTATGAAATTTCCCAATGGTGAAATTTCCAACATTTATAAGTCTAAGAAATTTTAAGGTTTACACTAGGCAATGGGGGTTAATTAACTTGCCCAGGGTCATACAGTTAGGCAGTGTTTGAGGGTAGATTTGAATCCAGGACCTTCTGTCTCCAGGTCTGGCTTTCTATCTACTGAGCTACCTTGTTGCTTCTAGGCACTGTGTTTTTGCCTTTCTTTGTATTCTAGCACTTGGCACAGTAGCTGGCATATATTTTATATTTAACAAATAGTTGTAATTCATTGACTGACAAATGGAACAAAACTGGGGATAAAAAACTCATGATACCAAGGAGGACCCTGCCAGCCATGAGCAGCCCCTTTAGACAACTTCTAAGGTGTCTTTCAGCTCTAAAAATTCTCTATTTCTCCTTCAGCCTCTCATTTTCTCCCTCCATCTCTTAAATTTTCAATGCTTCTTTAGTCTTGCCGTTGGATAAAAAAATGATTGAAAAAAACTTTCCCAAGTAAAAAGCTTTCCTCAGAGGCCTCATGGATGGATGGATGGATCCAGATGTGACCAAAGAAAAGATTATGCAAGCAGATTAATTTTGGAAAAACATGAAAAGACCTACATGAAATTATTAACAGAACCAAGGGGAGTTAATTGGGTATTTTTAATGTAAAAATTTTATGGATATATTTATAATTTATAAAAATATACACCACATAAATACATACAAATATATTAAAAAATATGTGTATACAATATTTCTTTTTACATTTCAAATGTATATGTCTAATCTTGTGGAATCTCTGAATCAAAGAGTAGAGATATGAATGATGAATACAAAGAGTTATAGGAAGACTAAAATGAACTGATTCATAAAATAAGCAAAACTAGGAGAAGATTACACATCAGATGGGGAATGGCTAACAAGTTGTGGCATATGATTGTGATGGGATATTACTGTGCTATAAGAAATGACAAGGTGGTTAATTTTAGAAAAACATGGAAAGACCTACATGAAATTATGAAGAGTGAAATGAACAGAACCGAGAGAACATTATATATGGCAACAGAAATATAGTCTGAAGAATGACATGTCCAGAGAAAGAACTGAAACATAGAAATAAGCCGGGCATACTTTTTTTTTTTGCCACTTAAATATTGTTATTTTAATACACAAAAGGAAGCCCAGATAAGCAGAATAGTTTTGAAAGCATACATGTAAAATTCATAATTCACAATCATACAGAATATGAACATTGTGCAAGGTAGAGAAACAGTTTCATTGGAGGAGGAAGGAAATGTGAGTTCACTAAGGGAGCTAATAAGGAAGAGTTATTCCAGATGAAAGGAGTAAGGAAGATGAGAGAGCCAAGAACTGATGTATTGGGAATATCCAGAATCCAAGTAGAAGGACAGAACGCCTCCCTGGAAATAGCCAGTTCCATGACTGGAAGTATCCTAGCAGAAACTACATGACTTTTAGGAATCTGCCAAGACAAACACAGGAACACAACTACAAAACACTCCACTAATTAAAACTTAGACCTAAACAACTGGAAAAACATTGATAACAAAAATGACGATCCTACCCAAACCAATTTACTTATGCCATACCCATTGAACAACCAAAAAACTTTTATTAATGAATTAGAAAAAACCATAACAAATTTCATTTGGAAGAACAAAAAATTGAAATTGAAGATTGAAATAGGCAATTTTTAGTCCTCAGATAAGACTGCAGGTTATGAAAGTTGGCATATAAGTATAATTAAAAGGGAAGTTGCATAACTTGGGGCATGGGTTGTCTTTGTCCAAAGTTAGCACTGGCAATAGGTCTATTCAAGGTGACCTCATGCCTGGTAATCTTGTTCCTCAAAAGTTTTCCCCATATATTTTCCCCATACCCCTGCACTGTGCTCCCCCAAACCACTTGGCCCACTTTTGTTGTGACCCTATTGTGACATTGTGACCCTATTTTGGGGTTTTCTTGGCAAACCCCCCCCCCAAAATTTCTCCAGCTCATTTTACAAATAACTTTTGGGATAACTTTTAATGAACAGGCTCAGAATTTAAAAAGCAGCCTTAAACACTTAGGATTTAAGTTTACATCAGGATTTACATAGCTTTGAAAAATTCACATAACTTCACAAAATGAACAAAACTCAAAAATGGGGGTCACTCAAATACTTTTACCTTAAATTAAATAAATAAGACCCCTCAAACCCAGACCTAGGCCCCAACTGTATTACAGTTGAAATACACACATGAAATTTATCAAAACATAAAATGCAACATATTCAGTGGTCTTAAAACTGATGATAATTAGAAATTCTGGTGCATGGTTCACAAGGTAGACAATTTACACATGATGTGTAACAATTACTTGGATCTAACACTGAAATTTTGGTGGAAAAAAATGCTGGAAAAACTCCCAAGTGGCTTTTAAGGTGTCTAAATTGTGGTTGAAAAGAATGACAAATCTCCATTTTCCCCTTGTAGATGCTTGCTCTTAGAAGGCTTCTCTGAACCTTCTCTAAAGAAGTTTCTTCACTTTCTGTTGAGGAATTGTAGACATGTTGAGAGAATATCGAAGCCATCCATCTTTCAAGGGAACTTCATGTTAGACACTATAAACAATGCATTTTCAAGAACATATTTAAGATACAGGTCGTCTCCAATTTTTCGCATTATCCGTGCCAATTCCTCAATGTCCATACCTGGATTAGCTTCTCGATCTGCAGGTCGCAGAATATTGGCACCATTGGTTCTCGGAAGTCTCGGGAGGGGTTCGGTTGCCTTTGGCCCAGACATCTTGGTCAGGTTGTTGGACAGTGGAGCCTCAGACCTAGACGCCAAAAGAGGCAGCTCACGGACAAAGCCCTGTTTCCGACGCTTGCCCTGGAGGGTGGCTAGCGAGCTACGAGCAGCGCTGAGACAGTGGCAGCTGCAGTGGAGGCCACGAGGGGTGGGCGGGTTAAGCTCCCTAGTAGGAGATCTAAGCAGTGACCGACCTCCAAGCCTTTACTGGGATCTTCTGCTCGACCAGCCGGGCATACTTTTATATATACCTATGTCTTTTTGTCAGATGATTCCTTCTTTAATTGGGGAGAGGCAAAGGAGGGATGGAGTTCATTGAGTATTTTAATATAACAAACAGATAAATTTCAATTAAAAAAAAGGGAGAAAACATTATAATGCAGTGCCTACAACAATGTAAACAGAAAAAAAAATGGAAGAAACCTGAATTCTGTGTAATTATAATGACCATCTGGTCCCAAAGAAGAGCTATGAAAAGATACTCTCCTTCCAATCCCTTACCCCTTTGCAGAGCTGGGGGAATATGAATAAACAGGGGAATGAAAGAAAGGAAAGCATTTATTAAGCACTTAATATATACAAAGGGGTGTATGGGGTGTGGGGTTTCCAGGCCCTTTTCAGGGACATTCATCCACCTTTGGTGTCCACTTGCCACCCGGCTCTCTCCTGTGGCTCCAAGAACCTGTAATACTCCGGTAAAACTGTCTTAGTAATGGGGCTAAATCAGGTTAAGGGTAATTGACAGATCTCAAACCCTTTAGTTAGTTAGAGAGATGTCTACCCTGAGCAAATGAAGACTTCTCCCAGCAGAATTGACAGATGAAAACAATTTGTTCCTATGGCCATAAAGGTGACTGAAGCAGGCTCTGTGGAGCACTTGGTTAGACATCAAAGATGCCAACGTCACATCCCCTGCATCCTTGGCCATCACCAGTTATCTTGAATTTTGACTTGTCACTGGACTTCAGTGACTGGTAGAGAGAGTGAGGCTGACAACTGTGCCATTCTGTTTCACTTGAATCCAACTGAGTCTCAAGTCAAGACATCACCCTCAAAATGTCATTGATCCTTTCCTACTGGATGGATAAACACCGACAAGAGAATTATGAAGATGTTGTAGTAGCCAATCAAGGACCAAGGTAATCTTCCTACTGCTAGCTGCTTTTAACTTTCCATTTTCCATTAGCAACACTGCTTCCCAGGAACCACATGCCTCCCCATGAATAAGCTGAATTTTCATCAACCCTTTCAGTTTCCTTTGTGTATTATCTTCCCTTTTTAGATTTTAAACTTGTTGAGGGTAAGGATTTTTTTTTTCTTAATTTGTATCTCTAGCATTTAGCACAGTGTCTGGCACACAGTAGGTGCTCAATGTTTGTTGAACTGGATTAAATTTAGAGTTGGCTCCCTGTAGAGGAAATGATAAGAGAAATTGTAGGTAGCAGTGAAGTAGAGATGACTGATAGCGGCATTGAGAGGCTCTCTAACAACACCATGAAGGATTTAGAGTTAGGAAGGCTTGTGTGTACACTCTGCATCTGATGATCATTAGCTTTGGGGATACTGGCAAACCACTTTTACTTTTCTTAATCTTGTTTTCCTCATCTGTAAAATGAGGGTAATAAAACCTGTAGCATCCCTCTCAAAGGCTTACAGAATGGTAGAATACTGACAGGGAACAGCCTTGAGAAGGGAGTTACAAGAGAAAGAGCAGCATTGTTCAGACAAAGGGACCTCAGAATGCTGTGTACTATGTCACAGAGACTGCACACATCTCTGGAGGAAGTTGGCCATTGCAATAGGAAAATGAATGTGGGGGGCAGGAGAGGTTCTCTTGACTTTCTATGGGTTTAGACATAAATCTTTCCTATGTCTTAATATATAAATGAGTCTGTTCTACCTTTTGAGCCTTGTGTTGGAGCCTGAGTACATGAGTATGGAGCACTGTAGGTATCCTTGGGGCATGCTAGATACTAATATTCTCAAATTAAACCAGGGGGAAGGTAATGAGTCAAAGAAATGAGAGGCTTATTTTCCCTTGTAAGCCAGGAAGCACTCCCTCTTTATCTCTGCCTCTTTAGTTACCCTTCCTTTGAGTTTCAGTTCAGGTGAAGCCATCTTCTGGGGCGTTTTCACTATTCCACCCATTTTTAAAAAACACTTTCTAATCTTTGCTGTTGTTGTCCAGGCCTTTCATTCATGTTTGACTCTTTGTGATCTCATTTGGTGTTTTCTTGGCAAAGATATTGAGTGGTTTTCTTTTCCTTCTGCTCATTTTAAAGATGAGGAGACTGAGGTAAACAAGGTTAAGTAACTTGTGTGGTGCCACAAAACTAGTAAATGTCAAAGGCTGGATTTGAAGGATTCTTTCTGACTCTAGACCCAACATTCTATACACTGTGCCACCTAGTTGCTACTTACTTGTGAAGTCTATAACACCTAGTACAATTTATTCATGGATCCAAACATTTACATATTTAATTTTAAACTCTTACCTTCCATCTTAGAATCAATATTGTGTATTGGTTCCTGGACAGAAGAGTGATAAGGGCTAGGCAATTCAGTGATTGCCCAGGGTCACACAGCTAGGGAGTGTCTGAGGTCAAATTTGAACCTAGGACTTCCTGTCTATAGGCTTGGCTTTCAATCCACAAAACCACCAAAAGCCCCTATCTTCTTTACCTCCTACCCCTCCCCCCTTCTTCTTCCCCTCCTGCCCCCCAGCCCCAAACATAAAGGTAGGCTCCTTAGGAGCAGGGACTTTTTTGTTTTTGTTATTGTGTCCCACAGTGCCTTGCACATATTAGGTATTAATGGAAATTTGTCTTACTGATTTAAACTTCTAAAATACTTGATTCCTTCTATTTATCTCTTTCCCTTTGTGCAGCCTGTTCTATTTTGTTAGTCATTTTTCCCACAGCCATTTTTTTCTCCTCCATTAGATTATGAGCTCTTTGAAGTGGGGTTGTTTTTTGTTTTCGTTTTTGTTTTTTTGTTTTGCTTTTCTTTACTTCTCTAGCACTGAGCACAGTGCCTGACACATAGTGGGCACTTAATAAATGCTTCTTGACTTGATAATTAACAATCAAATCACAATATGCTAACTTACTTTTTGACTTCTTTGCTCTTCTCACAAGTTCCCCTGCCTCATCAGGCTTTGATTGATTTTTCCTTTGCTTGCAATATTCAGAGATTTTTGGATTTGTTTAAAAATCCTAGAGGTCATTTTCCACTTCAGTTATTAATATCTTCTTTGCTGATTTATCTGCCTGTGGTCAAAGTTTTTAACTGAGTTTTTTCCTCTTGTGATCTTTAGTAATTTCCATATTTTTCCCTCATATTCCCTTTTAATTACTCTCTTTCTGACTCTTTCCCCTTTGAAGATAGATCCTCATATGGTTGGACCACAAAGCTATTTTGGATTTCTTCCATGCTGATGAATTCACTTTTCTCTGGCTTCAATCTCTGCCCCAAGTGAATTCTGGGGGTTCAGAAGTGGTTCTAGTTGTATTCCGTTTTTCTTTCCTCCAGCCTTGGTGCAAATCCCCTATATGCTGGTGCCTTACCCTTATTTTCTCTCTTTAGTTTTCCAGTTGAGCACTGAGACAATTCAATATGCTGATACACTGACTACCCTGGAAGAGCACTCCTCATTTCTTATACCTCTACCTTTTCCACAAAGGTGAGGAAGAGTTATGTTCAGTTGTTTGTGGTCACAGAATGGTGGCACAAGGGAAGGAGGATATGTTGTCAGAGACTAGAGAAGTAGCAAAAGAATTTCTGAGTGAAAGAGTTCTTGGGTCCCATTGTATTGCCCTACTAGAGCAAGGGGATTGGTAAAGGTAGGGGACTCCAAGTGAACTCATTGGGTATTAGCCTTCTATGCTGTTAATTTATTATGTTATTTCCTTTTTAGACACGTTTGTACCTTGGCATATGGAGACAGCTGCAATTACTTTAATTTTCTGCATAATTCTTATTTTGGAGTATTTGGAAAAGCAAAGAGGATTAGACAAAATGTCTAGCCTTCCGTCTTGTTGGTTCAATCATTATTACTCCTCAGGGTGATCTGGTAGATGAACCAAAGGAGTGGAGAGTGGAGGCTTTCCTAATGAGGGCTTTTACTCTGAAAACATCTTTGGATAAGAAGCAGGTAGACTTCTGAACTCTTTGCTGATGTTTTCTAGCTTAGTCCTTAGACTCTATTTGTAGAGTTGAATATGCTAACAGATAGCATGTGGCTATTTTTCTGGGGTTTGCCTATGTTCCTCTGTGTAGTACTGTATGTCCCTGGGAAAGTTTGGGCACCATGATGACATATGAGGTGTTAAAAGTCCTGGGCTCAGAGCACACCGAACAATTTGGATGAAACTATGTGAGAAGATATAGTTCTAACATTTTATTATTTCCATTTCTAAGGTTTAAATTGAGGCCAAGGTCTATGCTTCAAACTTCTTTCTTCATTCTTTTATTCCTAACAAATCTGGGCAATGCTTTTCACATCCCCTAACCCAGAGCATCTTCTAAGTTGGGATGATTTAAGTGGAAGATAGTGAGCTCCATCTTGCCTGGCAAACAACATTAAAAAACCCAACTAGCTTAGGCCAGGTGAGTCTACAGGAAGCAGGTCAGTGTCTTTGAGTCCCACATTGGAGTGACCTGACAATGTCACTCTTAACTGGGCACAACCTGATTTCTAGACATTGGAATCCTAGGACCAGGCATTTGGATTTCCCCTCGTCTTGAAAGAAGCAAGGAGAGACTGTGAAAAAATTATTTCTTCTCCTCACCATTATTAGTATTAACCAATTAGAGCTATCTATGGGTGGGATGAATAATGAGCTCCCAAAATTATATTTAATGACTCAAGATCTTGGTGTTGGTCTTTGATCACTGAGACAGATCACTGACTAATATTGATTATTGCTAACCTGATCAATAAATTGATTTTCTCACATAGAACCCAGGCTCTTACAATTTTTAATTGTCACATATCATAGGCAGCAACTTCTGCACATTTCCTTGGTTTCTTGGGTTATAGGATGTTGGTAGTTAGAGTCTGTGGTACCTTGACAGTTATCCATGCACTTTCTTCTGCCCTTGGTTTTGCCCAAATTTTTCCATACGCATGATGAATCATAGTAATTTCTCTCCTCTTTCCATATTTTAAAATTTTACATTAAATTGAATTAAATTAAAATTAAATTTAAAATTTAAATTTAAAATAAAATTTTCAGGGGATGGCCAATGTATCTATCTCGACCTGCCACCTATCATTCTTCATTTGGCATAATTCCTGTTTCTAAAACAACAATTTCTATGTTGTTTTTCCCTAAATTTAAACAAAGGTGTTTGTAATACAATAAACAGACCGTCTGTAGTTGCCAATTTAATCTTATTTGAGATATGTTTGGCTTTCCCATAATCACATTAAACTAAGTGGTTGGATGCAGTCCTTGCAGTGTGAGTGAGAGCAAAGGAGAATATTTCTGGATAGAATTTTCATCATTTCTCAGGTAAATATGTATTTAATAGAAATTTAAGAGCAATATTTGCCCATAGCTGTGAGCATCTATTTTTTTCATGGACAGAATATACCCATCATTTTCAATGATTTTTCCTCTCAAAACCGCATTTTTAGGTTTGTAGACAATAAGAACTATAAATAATTACCTAAATCTTGTTTATCCTTCAACGTCGAGCTTTTGGACTTATTTAAATATCTTAGAGGGAATTCTCTCTTTGGTTATTAATATCTTCCTTATTGATTTATCTACTTGTGAACATTTTTAGCTGTTTTTTTTTTCCTCTTGAGATCTTTAGTAATTTCGGTATTTTTCCTTTATATTCCTTTCTTCAGTCCAAATATTTTTTTGAAGCCCCCTTTGTCTAGCACGTCGTCATTTACAAAGTACTTTGTACACAACAATCCTGTGAGGTGGTGCAGGCTTTATTATCTCCACTTTTAAAATGGGGAAACTGAGTCTCAGGAAGATAGATAAAATTACAAAGTTCAGTAGAGACTGTGTCTTGTTTAATTAGTAGAAGCTTTATCTACTCAATTAGATCATAAACTCTTTGAAGGAAAGGACTGTGACATACATTGGGATATCTTTTCTTTATTATTTTAAAAACTTTTTTACATGTGAATATAATTATTAATAACCATTTTCTGACATTTTGTTATGCTTTCCCTCCTTTCCCTCCCCTCCCCTGAGATAGCAAGTAATCTGATATAGGTTAAACATATGCTATCATGTTTTCCTGTTGTGTTGTAAACAATGACACATGGCATGAATACAAGAAAAAAACTCATGAAGGAGATAAAGTGAAAAATGATATGCTTCAGTTCAATATGCATTCAGACTATATCAGTACTTCTGTGGTTGTGGATAGTCTTTTTCTTCACCATTCCTTTGCATGCATCCTTGCTTTGCTGATTATAAATTATTCATGGCTGGTCATCATACATTATTGCTATTACTGTGTACACTGTCCTCCTGGTTCTGCTCACTTTATTTTGCATCACTTCTTATTAGTCTTTCCAGGTTCCTTCCTTCCTTCCTTCCTTCCTTCCTTCCTTCCTTCCTTCCTTCCTTCCTTCCTTCCTTCCTTCCTTCCTTTCTTCTTCTTCTTTTTCTTTCTTCCTTTCTTTCTTTCTTCCTTTCTTTCTTCCTTTCTTTCTTTCTTTCTTTCTTTCTTTCTTTCTTCTTTCTTTCTTTCTTTCTTTCTTTCTTTCTTCTTTCTTTCTTTCTTTCTTTCTTTCTTTCTTCTTTCTTTCTTTCTTTCTTTCTTTCTTTCTTTCTTCTTTCTTTCTTTCTTTCTTTCTTTCTTTCTTTCTTTCTTTCTTTCTTTCTTTCTTTCTTTCTTTCTTTCTTTCTTTCTTTCTTCTTTCTTTCTTTTTTCTTTCCTTTCTTTCTTTCTTTCTTTCTTCTTTCTTTCTTTCTTTCTTTCTTTCTTTCTTTCTTTCTTTCTTTCTTTCTTTCTTTCTTTCTTTCTTTCTTTCTTTCTTTTCTTTCTTTCTTTCTTTCTTTCTTTCTTCTTTCTTTCTTCTTTTTCTTTCTTTCTTTCTTTCTTTTCTTTCTTTCTTTCTTTCTTTCTTCTTTCTTTCTTTCTTTCTTTCTTTCTTTCTTTCTTCTTTCTTTCTTTCTTTCTTCTTTCTTTCTTTTCTTCTTTCTTTCTTCTTTCTTTCTTTCTTTCTTTCTTTCTTTCTTTCTTTCTTTCTTTCTTTCTTTCTTTCTTTCTTTCTTTCTTTCTTTCTTTCTTTCTTTCTTTCTTTCTTTCTTTCTTCTTTCTTTCTTTCTTTCTTTCTTTCTTTCTTTCTTTCTTTCTTTCTTTCTTTCTTTCTTTCTTTCTTTCTTTCTTTCTTTCTTTCTTTCTTTCTTTCTTTCTTTCTTTCTTTCTTTCTTTCTTTCTTTCTTTCTTTCTTTCTCTTTCTTTCTTTCTTTCTTTCTCTTTCTTTCTTTCTTTCTTTCTTTCTTTCTTTCTTTCTTTCTTTCTTTCTTTCTTTCTTTCTTTCTTTCTTTCTTTCTTTCTTTCTTTCTTTCTTTCTTTCTTTCTTTCTTTCTTTCTTTCTTTCTTTCTTTCTTTCTTTCTTTCTTTCTTTCTTTCTTTCTTTCTTTCTTTCTTTCTTTCTTTCTTTCCTAAGGCAGAAGAGTGGTAAGGGCTAGATAATGGAGGTTAAGTGACTGACCCAGGGTCACAGAACCGGAAAGTATCTGAGCTCAGATTTGAATGCAGGACTTCCATCTCTAGGTCTGGCTCTCAATCCACTGAGTCACCTAACTACTCCCTCACCATTCTGCCTCAAAACAAACCCAACTGATATTTTCTTTTGTAATTTGTACAAACCATGGCCTTCCAAGCTCAAGTCATTTTTCTCCAGTTACACCTAACTCCTCAAATACTAGATTGGAATGACCCTGCATAGGAGAAACCAGTGGTCCAGCTGCATGATCAACCTTTTTAGCTTTCCTCTCTGTTGAACAATTTGATTGCTCTCAACTCAGTTTTTCTTTTCACTATCCAGTTATTTCTTCAGTTTTCAAATAAAATATTACCTATCCTTCACCCCTTTCTCAGCAAGTTAGCCATTCTCTTCTTTCTCTGGATTGTCACATGACTTAAGGATAGCCCTGGGAAAATTACGAAGTAAGTCCTTTGCCTCTGAGGCCATCCTTCCACCCGTTTTAAACTGCAGTTCTCCTTTTCCTCCACCCTTCCTGTCACTGATAAACAAATTCTTGCTAAGTTGTTGACAGTTCATATGTCATTCCTTGGAGAGTATTTTCAAACTAAAGCTTTTCTCCCTGATTAGGTGGGACATAATTACTGAAAGGTTTCTCACTAGAGAAGGCTGAGCTGCCATAACAGAGAGATAAGCTAGACTAAAGGGACATTGATAGATATTTAGACACTAAAACAACAAGGAGGTGAAGGAGAGTGGGCTAAGGGTGTGTTAGAAGACCTAAAGGGGGAAAAAAAAAGAATAAAGGAAGGGAAATTCTACCAGCTAAGCATTAATGAAATAGGTATAAAACTGTACCTTTGTTTTACTTAAAACTTACTGTTACCTTTAAATATAATGTTGAATGATATTATGTTAATTTTTAAAATACGAAATTAATGTTTTTAAGCTCATTAGTCAAAATTCAAGTTTGTAGTCTAGCTCTCCAATGAAAACCTAGTTGAGGCCAAGAACATAGCCCTAAAATTGAAGGGCAGGGATTATAATATATTTTTGTTGATTCTAAGTCTAAAGTTCTAAAGCTATGGGAAGAATGTCATAGTCTAAGTTACTGTTCTTCGTGTATGTAAAATCCACCAAATAGCAAATGTTAGGGCCAACACCATGTAGGAGCAGGGACCTACTTTATTATGCTTTTGGTCTTTGGGAGCTTGTAGATGGACCTTTATATTCTTTTTTAGGATTTTAGGCCCTTTAAGATAAAAATTTAGCTTTATTTCTTTCTGGATAATTCTGTAGGATGTCTTGCAAAGAGTAGTACAGATCCCCGATAATATTATCTGAATAGAACAATCATAGTAGCAGAGGCTAAAATTAATTTACGGTAACCAAAATGGAATCTGTCCTTAGCCTTGTTATATTAAAATTTAAAAGTTAATGATGCTTAAAAAAAGACATTGAAAGCATACTTTGCAAATGCCACACTATGACAGTGGTGTGGGCCACTATACAGTGGGTGGGTATTCCAGGTGACAATTGAAAGGCACAGTAACAGTAGCAATTTATACCTGTTTTTTTGCTTTTCTCCCTGCAACCTACAGAAAAGCAGACCATCAATCAATCAACCAGCAAACCGCTGTAATATGTAATTTGTCCATTAAATGATGTTAATTCAAAGCCATGAGAATAGGTTTTTTTAATTTATTTTTTTTTAGTGAACAGCTGGTGTGTCTGTATGAGTTTTTTCACTGGTTCCAGAATCCCTAGTGCTTACCTGAGGATGTTTTATAGCAAACTTGCTTAGAACCTGAGTTTTTCTAGGCAGATTTTGTCATTCTTCTTAGGCAGCACAGTGGATAGACAGTGACTTGGAGCTAAGCAGACCTGAGTTTGAATTTAATCTCAGTAATGTAATAATCATGTGACTCTGGGCAAATCATTTATTCTGCCTCAGTTTTCCCAATTGTAAAATGAGAACAATAATAGCACTTGTGTGATTAATAAAGTGGAACATTTATAAAGCACTTTGCAACCTTAAAGTGTTCATTATCTTCAAATATTGTAAGGTTCATTCATAATCTGGAAGAAGGATTAGAATTTCGAGTTGGCCACATAGAAGAGAACTGGAACCAATAAATAAGAGTGAAAAGAAGACAGATTTTAATTGAAGATGAGGGCAAATTTCTTAATAGTGAAAGTTGTCCAAAAATGGAATGATTTGTCTTAGTAGGAAGTAAGCATTCATTAACCACCTACTATTTTCCAGGCACTGTGCTAAACATTTTAGATATATGATTTCATTTGATCGTTACAACATCTCAGGAAGGTGGGTGCTATGATCATCTCCATTTTATAGTTTTGTTTTTTTTATTTGAATTTGTTTATTTAGTCAATTTAGAACATTATATTGGTTACAATAATTACATTGTTTCCCTCCCTTCCCTCCACTTATCCTTCCCACAGCCAACGCGCAATTTAATTGGGTCATTTTATAGTTTAAGAAACTGAGGCAGGTAGGGTTTAAGTGGCTTGTCCAGGGTTATATAGCTAGTAAATATCTGAGGTCAAATTTGAATTGAGATCTTTTTGACTCCAGCCTATCTACTATCTATCGACTATCTACTACTATCTATGCTCTATCTACTATGCCATCTAGCTGCCTCTTACTAAAATTGTAATCTCCTGATTGTAACAATGAAGGTACTTAGCTCTTCCTTTTTAGTGAAGCTAGAATTATAAGCTACAATCTATTTTTAGATTTTAATTACAAAAAGGTGTTAAGTAACTACAAAAGGTTAACTTAACAAAAGAGGATTTAAGTAACACAAAAAGATAAAATCTAACCAAAGAAGGTAAGAACTAAAGGAATGGGCAGTCCTGGAGAAAAGCGACTGCTGTGATTGGTAGACATGAAAATTTAGAGAAGATGACACAAGAGAAAAAGGTCTTTAAGTAGAGAAAAAAAAAAGACTGAAGAGGACAGTCAGTCACCAGGGCTTGGAGTGAAGGATCAGTCACTCAGAGCTGAAGGGAAGATGGACATTGGCTCAGAGATTAGGGCACTGACTCAGAGGAAATACCAGAAGGCAGACACCCAGACTCTTTAAGACTGTCTGTTGGTGAGTGAAAAGCTGACTTAGTGACCCCACCTTTCTGGAGGCGTGAAGCCTCCAGGAAAGGCCCAAGTTCTTGAGACTCTCTTCCCCTGGCTGAGGCTTAGAAATTCTAACTGGTATCAGAAGAAGCCAGATTTTTTTTTCTCTCTCATTCCTTAATATCTTCCTTCTATTGTAAATATTGAAAATAAACTACCATAAATTCCATTTACTTTAGTAGTTATTTTTGGGATTTAGAAATTAAATCCCTGCAGACCACCTAAATATATAAATATTCAAAGTACAACCACAATTTAATTTTAACATCTTACAGCAATGATCAATATGGAAGTAGGTTTTGCATGATAATACATATATAACTAAGATCAAATTTCTTACCATTTCTGAGAGTGGGGAGGGAAAGGAGGGAGGAAGACAGATTTGATTTTATAATTTTGGGAAACATATGTTGAAAATTGTTATTACATGTAATTGGGAAAATATATCTTTGAGTAAAGCAAAAAAAAAAAGAATCAGGGCTCTTTCTCAAATTGGAGGTTCTGGGATATCAAATCTAAAATTCTATACTTTTTTGATTCAGCATTAAAAGATAGTGGAGAAAGGGAAGCTAGGTGGGTCAGTGGATAGAGAATCAGGCCTAGAGATGGGAGTCTTGGATTCAAATATGTCATAGATATTTCCTAGCTGTGTGACTTGGGCAAGTCATTTAATCCAAATTATCTAGCTCTTACCACTCTTTTGCTTTGGAACCAATGCTCAGTATTGATTCTAAGATGGATAGGTTTAAAAAAAAAGATAGTGGAGATGCATAGTGAAAGGAAATTTATTATTATTGTTAACAATTTGCATATTATTATCATATATTATTTCTAGAATAACACAGAAATTGATTTAATGAAGGAAATCATCTGGAAAAAAAGTAATTGGAAGCCATGTTCAAGTTGAGAAAGCAAGGAAGAGTCGTGTAGAAGGACCACATGCTCTTTAAAAGAAAACAAACCCAAGGGGGCAGCTGGGTAGCTCAGTGGATTGAGAGCCAGGCCTGGAGACGTGAGGTCCTAGGTTCAAATCTGGCCTCAGACACTTCCCAGCTGTGTGACCCTGGGCAAGTCACTTGACCCCCATTGTCTAGCCCTTACCACTCTTCTGCATTGGAGCCAATACACAGTATTGACTCCAAGATGGAAGGTAAGGGTTTCAAAAAAAAAAAAAAAAGAAAAGAAAAAAGAAAACACCGCCCCCACAATTTTTAATTTTTATAACACCTAAATTTCCCTGCGTCTCTCCTCATTCTTCCTCCCTGAGAGCCAAATATTTTGTGAATAATTTTTTAAAAAAGAAAAATACAGAGGAATAATAAAAAAGAAAAGTCAATAAAATTGATCAATCCATTAAAAAATCTGAAAAAAATATGCAGTATTTCATATCCATAGTCCTGTTTTTACAAAGGAGTCGAGGCAGGTGAAGTTTAGTATCTCTTTGGAGGCCATGCCTTTTCTTTGTAATTTAAAATATTCTCCTTTTTGTTTGTTTTGTGGCTATTCATTCATTAGTCATCATATATATTTTCTTGGCATTGCTTACTGGACAATTTGCTGATGTGGGTGGGGATTGCCTCTTTCCCTTAATGGATGTTCTATAGTGATACTTCCAGTTAGTTTAGAGTTGTGACATAGTCAGAGTGTCATTTATTAGCAAAAGCTCTGGGACCTGAGCCTTATGCACGTACATGAGATTATATCAGTTGGGTTCAGTTTGATGGAGCCATGTGGAACAGAAGTAGCATCTGTTTCTAGAACAGGCCCTGTAGATTTAGAAAAAGAACAGAGCAGTCACATCAAGTAGCAATTATAGAGCAGGCAGCATGAATTTGGAGGGGAGTGATATAGCTGAATAGAAATTATATCACCTGATTATCTTCCTTTAATCTTTTCCCTGCTGGTGGATAGGAGCATGAGACCTCTAGGTGCTAGTGGACAGGTGAGTCTGGCAGCAGGGATGGAGAGCCAGAGGGAACACAGAAGGAAGCTGCCTGGTGTGATCTGGACAAATTAGATGTGGCATGATGATTTTAGAGTTTCTGTTAAAAGGAAGGCAGCCTTCAAGTGTCAGGGTTGCTCTAGTCAGCTTCTCCCTGATGCTGGGAGGAGAGAAATTGACCAGAGAGATGACATCACATCTTTAACTTCACCACCAGTGTTAAGTTGAAATGAACTACATCTTTTTTCTACTATGGTGATTAAAAGACAATTTGATTTTCACTCCCCTAGCAGTGTGGGAGTTGGTATCCATTTTGTATATGGAGGGAGATGAAACTTACTCCTTGTTATTCACCCCGCCCCCAGCCATTCAATATTAATTAAATGCCTTACACGTCTTTGAGGTTTTTTGTTTTTAGGATTTGACATGGTGTTGGCATGATTGGGGATTTAGACTTAGTTATGACTTAGTGGAAGACCTCCGGACAGATCACTGAACTGGGAAATAATGGGAAATGGTCTCTAGATTTATATGATATGAGCTTGTGAGCCTCAGAGACACAAATGCTCCTTTTAAAGATCTTTGCTTTTTGTTTGTTTGTTTGTTTCTTTGTGAAAGAACAGCTCTGACTGTTGCTAAGGAAAGGACAGTTTTCTATTCTGCATAGGCTTTTATTCATCAGTGCTTAGGTGCTTGAAGATCTGAAATCTATTCTCCAGACAAGATAATTAGTTTCCTCTCTTTTCCTCTTAATAATTTCAAAGGGGATAAAAAAGTAGAATATTGAATTTCATGGGGTTTTTATGCTACAGTGGAAGGAGCACTGAATGTGGAATCTTGAGGACTTCAGCATGAGTACTGACTGACACTCTTTGGCCATGTGGTTCTAGGCAAGTCCACTAATTTCTCTGAGCTTCAGCTTCCTTAATTAAACTAAAATAGAAAAAGTAATATTTGTATTATTTTCAACAAAATAAGGCAGTGTGGTAAAATTGATTAAGAGCTTGTGTTGGGGCAAGAAAGATCTGGGTTCAAATCCCAACTTTGATGAGTAGTGGTTATACAACTCTGGGGAAGTCACCTAATCTTTCATTGTTCTAGGACAGGTTTCAAACATGGGCCCATCTCCAGGGTGGGCCTGAACCAGATTAAAATATAATTGAAAGGAGCAGCTAGGCAGCTCAGGGGATAGAGAGCCACATCTAGAGAGTGAATCTTGGGTTCAATTGTGGCCTCAGATACTTCCCAGTTGAATGACCCTAGGCAAATCACTTAACCCAAGTTGCCTGGCCTTTACCACTTTTTTTTTCTTGGAACTAATCCTTACAATTGATTCTAAGGAGGTAGGGGTTTTAAAAAAGTAAAATTGGGAAATATATTTTAGATATATAGTTTATCAGATAAGCTATGTAATTTCTGCTTTAGTTTTATTTGTACAAAACCTTTAAAATTTAATGTATTCAAAACTATTCATTTTATCATGCTTTCTATCTTATGTTTATTTATAATTTCTTTTCCTATCCATAAATTGAATAGATAATATGTTCAATGTTCCTCTCTTTTGCTTATGATATGTCCCTTTAAGTCTAGGTCAAGTATTCCATTTTGAGTTTATTTTGGTTAATGGTATAAAATATTGGTCTATATCTACTTTATGCCATACTGCTTTCAAGTTTTCTTACCAATTTTTAGCAAATAATGAATTCTTATTCCAAAGTTTTGGATATTTACTTTTGTCAAACACAAAACTGCTATGATCTTTACTACTTTATTTTGTGTGTCTATTCTATTTGATGTATCATTTTTTTTTCTATTTCTTAGCCAGCAACATATAGTTTTGATAATTACTGCTTTATAATATAGTTTAAAATGTGGCACTTTTAGACTCTCTTCTTTTACATTTTCTCCATTAATTCCTTAGATATTCTTGACCTTTTGTTCTTCCAGAAGAATTTTGTTATTTTTTTAGTTCAATAAAATTAAATTTTTTATAACAATCAACAAAATAAGTTTAAATATAATAGAACATAAATAGTTAATATGTGTTTTTCTCAAGTCACTATGCAGCAGCAAAGATCTTTATATATATGGTTACTGGTCCTCATTTCTATTTGAGTTTGGTACCTGTGACCTTTAGATTACTCTACCCTACTTAGTCTAACAAAATCAGGAATGTCTACACCCATACTTAAGTATTAAGTATCTAGGAGGATGGCCTATGATAGTCATGTGCTAGCAAATGACAAATCAGAAACAGCTGACAGATCCCTGGATTGTCCTAAGTGAAGCTTAAGCTACCATTGGAACAGGTGAGACGCAGGAAAGTGATGCAAAACCATCTATATATTCCGCGTCACTTCCTCTCTCTGGCCTCTTTTGCAGCAGAGAGGTGGCTGGTGGCAGTGTGCTGAGCCTTTTGGCATCTTGGTGTGGCGGCAGCTATTGTCCGGGTTAGTGGTGAGTTTTCCTTGATACCATACTGGAAGAAGTCTAGTAACATAGTTCAGGTGAGGCATCTCCTTTGAGCTCTCTCGGAGTTAAGGCTGATTCTTTCCTCCTTTACCTTCCAAACACCATCCTCTTAGAAAAAGTCTCTAATCTTCAAAGACCTTGTGGTAGATAACTTTGAACTCCCCCTGGTACAGGCCAGGTAGGATAAATCCTATACCTTTCCCTCTCTCTTTTCCTTAATTCTTTCCCTCTCTATATTAATTAAACCACCATAAATTTCCAAGCTGACTTGGGTATTTTATTTGGGATATTCCCTGGCAACCAAAATTAATTTAGATTAGGTCACAACCCTAAAATTATCCTTACACACCACTTTCTCTAGGCAACTCTTCCAGAATGTAAATCGCAAGGAGTTTCCTCATCTGGTAGTTCCCTTGACAAAAGAAATCATGGAGCTAGTCTCTATTCCTAATAGTTGTAATACCTATCTCATGAAATTGTTGTGAAGAATTTGCTTTATAAATCTCAAAGTGTTTTGGGAATGTGAGGTATTTATTACAATTTTAAAATATTTTCTTTAAAAATAATTTTTATTGATTTTTTTATTTTATATTTTCTAAATGTCCTTCTGCATCATATTCCCCTCCATGGGGAATTAAAAAAAAATAGAAAAGGAAGAAGAGAAAAAATAATTTAAAAATATCAATATATTAAAAAGAATGATATATGCAATGTCCCATACCTGTAGAACCAGATTTTTGAAAAAGACTGGGTGGAGGGGTCTTCTCATATATCTTCTGTTAAGATTAAAATTCCTTAGAGACTTTATTAATTTATAATTATTTATTAGATAGTGAAAGCAGGTTAAAGAGAGAAAAGGCACATAATCTCATGGCCTGTTGTCTAGCTAATCTGAGTTTACTTCTCACCTTGTTTATCTGTTTACTTGCAAAAAAAAAAAAAACATACCTTGCTTCCTTGATCCCTAACTTATAATTCTGATGACATCATTTTTCTGGATCTCCCTAGTTGGGGAAACTTGGCTTCAGTCTGGGTCAGAGGTCAGTCTTCTGGATGCCAGGAGTCATGTGGGACCAGAGGCAAGCAAACATCTTCTGGGAAGCCAGGAAGCCATGAAGAATCTGGCATCCTCCCATAGTACCCATGTGTGTCTAATCAAATGGGGGACTGGGACCAAAATAGATTTTCAAAACTTTCCTTTTTAAAAGGAAAGAGGGATACACATGTATATTAAATTATATAACTGTCCCTTCTGATTCTTTGGTAGACATGCTAGTCTCCCCAGTGAGTCACCCCATATATAGTAGCTATATATTTCAGGACTGTCTCTCCAGAGTGTATGAGTCCAAAGGTATTTACATTTCATGGAGGACCTAACTACATTTGGATGTTTCTTACATATAAAAATGATTGATAGATGCACTGACATGGAGCCACAGGGAGCCTGTTTTTTGTCAGACTTCTGTCCCTTTTTTTTCCTTTGGCATGGCAACTTTCTTTAGACATGACAGATGGTGGGTAACTTAGTATTGTTTCACCTGGCCTACATGATTATAGGATATAAACTACCACTACTAGACCCAAGGCTCATGGGAAGGACAGAAGTAAATGGAGGGTCCAACCCTCTACAGTTCAGTTCATTATACCCAAAGGCTCCCTCAGAGTTTCATGATGTAATATTTGATTTCTGGATACATCTTCTATTGCTGTCATCTTTTTAATCCATCAGAATCATGTTGGTCCACATGGCATCATCCCCAGGAGGTCTGTTTTCTTGGTCCAGGTTTTTGGTGATATCTTTCCCTAAAATCGAGTTTAAAAGATCTTGGTCCATAGACCTTTAGGTTAACTTTACAATCCCCCCTCATAAGGATGAGATATTGGACAGGATCCAATCCTATATACCGGGACATATATAACCTGATAGTAAAACAAAGTATTGTTCCAACACTTCTCTGGGGTCAATTTTATTCTTTATCATTTTGCAACATTCTTTTTCAATTATTTTGTGGCTGCTGTTCCTTCTATTTACATTGGTGTAGTCATTGTGTATATTGTTTTACTGACTTCTTTGACTTTGCATTAGTTCATATAACTCTTTTCATGCTTCTTTGTATCTATTATAGTTATTTCTTACTATAGAACAATATTTCATTATATCAATGTGCCACAATTTGTTTAGTCATTCTCCTATTGATGATTATCTATTTTGTTTACAAATATTTGCTTTTATCTGTGGTGCTACTATAAACGTTTTGGTTATTTACGGAGCTTAACTTATTATCAATAACTTACTTGGAGTATATGCTTAAAGGTGGAATCTCTGTATCTAAAAGCACACACATTATAGTCACTTTTTTTTTTTCAAAATCTAACTTGTTTTCCAGAATATTTGTATCGGTTCACAACTTCAGTAATGTATGAAGATTCCTGCCACCATTAACTTTTCTCATCATTTTGCATCACTGTTAATTTGCTGTGTGTGAGGAGACACAGGGTAATTTGATTTGCATTTCTCTTATTACTAGTGATTTGGTGCATTCTTTCATATGATTGTTATTAATTTATGATTCTTCTATCTCTCCCCAACTGAAGAGTGGAGAAAGGACTTTTCCACTCCAGTTGGGGAGAGATATTTATTATAAATGAGAAACTTTGGATCTTCCTCCATTTTATGGTAGAAAAACTCTGTGATTGGACCTTGTAGACAAAAATATTTGGGAATAATGTCAGACTTGGCATGAATACTTTGAAGAGAAGTCAATAATCTCTATACAACTGGATGGAAATTTTGTGAATTTTCACAAAGAGAATGGAAACTTTTTCTCTTTGACCTAGGTTCAATCACCTTTTCTTGTGATGTTGTCCTTTGTACCCAATCTAACCAATCTTTTTGCTTTTTTCTCGTTCAAGTTTCTCTTCTTTCTGTCTTGGACTTGAGTCTTTTACTTAATGTTAAAGCTTAGTGTGGCCCTTGAGATTTGAGAATAATGATCAGACAACTGATATATGAGATCATGGAAAAATAAGAACAAAATCTAATGGATTTATCCTTACTTTGGTCATCTAGTTTGGGTGCTAATTAAATTAAAGCTAGCTTTAAAGTTCATGAAATGACAGTAATAATAATAGGTAGCATATATATATCTCTTTAAGGTTTGCAAAATGGCACATTATCTCATTTTATATAACAACTCTGTGAAGAAGTACATTATTACCCCCAATTTACACTTCAGAAAATTGAAACTGAAAGAGGTTAGGAAATTTGCCCAAGGTCTTATCAGGTATCTAAGACAGGATATAAACTCATGTCTTCCTGATTCCAACTCTAACATTCTAACCACTATACCACCTGTCTGGATTACATACATGAATTCACATGCATATTTTGAATATTCTATATTCCCCCCAATGCTTTTCCTTGAGAATGGAAAAATAAGAAATCTTAAGAACATACTCTAAGCCTAACTAACCCAGTCTGAAACAAAGTTCAACAGGGGCCATCTATGTAAGTGATCTGACTAGCTCAGAAGTGGTCTTTGATTCCTTCTTATTGTCCATATATAGATAGTGACCAGTGGATTTTGACTCTGAAGTAACTGCACAGACAGGATATATCCTTTATGGGCCAAACCCATTGGAGCATAACTTGTGGAAGGCACAGACTCAAATGTAAGTGTGTCACAAGATGGAATTTAAAGACTCCTATGAGCAGAGAGTCTTCTAATTGAGTTGTCCACAAAGCTACACAGTTATGATGCTCTATTAGCTTTCCTTAACCAAGATCCTAGGGTAAGTGACCAGAACAGAATCAGATCACCAGCACCAATCAGATGTCAGCATTTTGTGATACTGGTGCTTATAAGGTGGGCTGATTATATTCAAAAGGAGCAAATGAAGTCTGAGGAAGGAGTTCAACAGTTAGAGCATGTCCTTGATGCACCGTTTCAGCTTCTACTCTTCTACTGTAACCCACATTGTGTATTCATACTTTCTTACTTTCTCTACTTCAGAGTCAGCCACACTATTCAATCTTTTTTTAAAATTACATTTTATTTTTTTAATCAGCAAAAAATCTACCTTCAATATTTTTCTACTTTCCCTTGAAAGAAAGAAAAACTATACTCTTATTAAACTTATGTATAGTTGAACAAAACAAATTTCTCGCCTTGATCATGTTAAAAATGTCTAAATCCTCATTCTGAGTTATCTCTAGTATAACAGATAATCTAGGCTGAAGGGGAATAGCATGTGTTCTCTATCACCATGGTTGATCATTAGGTTAATTAGAGTTCCTAAGTCTCTCTAGATATTTGTAATATTTTTTTATCATTCTATAATTTGTTCTATTCACTATCATTTCATATGTCTTTCCAGGTTTCTCTGAAACCTCTTCTTTATCATGTCTTATAGAACTATAATATTAGAAACCATAACTTGCTTTTTAAAATAAAATAATTAAAAATAAAATCCTTAACTTCTATCTTACTATCCACTCACAAGAGAAACAAGGGCTAGGCAATCAGAGTTATGCAATTTTCCCAGGGTCACACAACAGAGAAGTATCTGAGGTAAGATTTGAAGCCAGGTCTTCTAACCTCTGTACTGGAGCTCTATCCATTCTGCTACCTAACTGCCCCTAATCACTTGTTCATCTATTACCCAATTGATGCACACACTTTAGTTTCTAATACTTTGCCTCTGCAAAAAACCAATAAGTACAAAAATAACTTAAACTGTTCTATAAATGTTTGTGTCACATTAGTTTGGTTTGCTTAGAAGCAAACCTTTAATTTACCCTCCCCTTTACCCTCTCCCTTTTACTTTCCCTCTTTCTCCCTCTACCCTTTCCTCTTTACTTACTGTTTCTTTGTTAAATAAAATGTATTTCTGAAACCAATTCAGAGAGTATGCATGTGTATATCTTTCCTCTTTTGAGCAGTTCAAATGACAATTAAGTCCTAGTGTCACCCACTCTCTCTACCCCTTCTTCATTTGTATAGACTTCTAGTTGTGTACTCCAGCTATGTGAGATAGTTTTTCCCAACCTTTCTCTCTTTTTCCTCCTGTAGTATATTCCTTTTCACTTCCCTTTCTATTCTTCTGTTAAGATTATCAAGATGTAGCAGAACTTCACTCAGTTTATTTGTTTACTTAACTCCCTAATGATGGCAGGGTTAAGAGTGGACATATATAATTTCCCCCACACTGAAATATAAACTTCTTCATTTAGTCCCTTATTATTGCTCATGTTTTTCTTTATATATTTCTCTTGCTTTCTATCTTTACATTTCATAATTTCTTTTTAGCTCTAGTCCTTTTGTCATGAATGCTTGGAAGTCATCTATTTAAATGAAGCTACTTTTTTTCTCCTGTAGGAAAAGTTTTGCTAAGTAAATTATTTTTGGTTTGAACCCTAGATCTTTGTCTTCTGGAATATCATATTCCAAGCTCTCCATTCCTTTATGATTTTGACTGCCAAATCATGTGTGAACCTGACTGTGGGGTACTTGAATTCTTTCTTTTTGGCTGCTTGTGGAATTTTCCTTTCATTGTCTTTTCCTTGTCACTTTCTTTTCTCTAGTTTTTCAGAATACTACTCTCTCCTGGTTCCCCTCCTATTAATCTGACCACTCTTTCCCAGTCTTCTTTGCTAGATCTTCATTCAGATCATGCTTCCAAATCATAGATGTCCCACAGAATTCTATCCTGGGCCCTCTTTTATCTTTTTCTTCTCTAATACTTTGGTATTTGGTGGATCTCAGCAGTTCCCATGGATTTAATTATCATCACTGTGTTGATGGTTCTCAGATCAATCTATTTTGCCCAACTTCTCTGCTGATCTCTAGCCTATATCTCCAACTGCTTTGTGGGCATCTTGAACTGCATGTCCAGGAGACATTTTAAACTCAATAGGTCCAAAACCATTCAGTTTTATATTTCATTATATTTTTCTCTAAACTTTCCTTCTCCCCACTATCTTTCTTAATATCTTTGATAGTAACACTATCCTACTAGTTCTCAGGTTCATGACCTAGGAGTCATCTTTGAGCCCTCATTATCTCTAGTTCCCATATCCTACCTGTTGTCAAAACTTGTTGATTTCTCCTTTGCAACACTTCCACTTCTCTGGTGCAGGCCCTCCATGACTCATACTTGGATTATTTGAAAAGTTTGCTGATGGTCTGCTTACCTCAAGAGTTTCCCCAGGCCAATCCATCCTCCATTCAGCCATCAAAGCAATATTCCTAAAGCTCAGGCTTGACCATGTCACCTCTCCCTACTCCTTTAATAAATTCCAGTGTTCTCCAGGATCAAATTAAAATTGCTCTGTTTGACAGTCACAACCCTTTGGAATCTAATCTCTTCCTACCTTCCTAGTCTTCTTACACCTTTTCCATATACTCCCCAGTCTAGTGACTAATCTCCTTGCTGTTCACTGAGTTAAATATTCCATCTTTAGCTTCAGCTCAGTTATTTTCTCTGGTGGTCCTCCATGACTGGAATGTTCTTCCTCCTCATCTCTGCCTACTGGCTTCTCTGATTTAATATATGTTTTAACTAAATTCCCATCTTCTAAGAAACTTTCCCCAACCTCTCAATTTTAGTGCCTTTCCCTTTTAAAAATTATTACTATTCATCCTATATGTAGTTTATTTGTACATGTTTTTTGTTTGTCATTTCCCGCATTATATCATTAACTCTTTATGGGCAGAGATTATCTTTTGTCTCTTTTTTTTTTTTTATCCTTAGCACTTAACATAGTGCCCGGCACTTAATAAATGTTTATTGACAGACCAATCTGGAAACTTTGGGTTTTGGTTTTTATATTCCTCATTTTCATTTTGTGATTTCTTTCAGGAGATGATTGGTAGATTCTTTCTATTTCTAAAAACTGCCTTCTGGTTCTAAGATGTCTAAGAACTTTTAAAAATAATTTCTAGAAGTAGGATATAGAAGCTTTTTTTTGAGGGATCATGGCTTTGAGGTAGTATAGAATTTTTTTCAATGTTCCCTGCTCAATCTATTTCTCATAGGAGCTGTTTTTGCTATGAGACATCTTATCTTTTCTTCTATTTTTTCAGTTTTTTGTCTTTGATTTAATATTACTTGTTTCATGGAGCTTCTATTTGATTCATTCTAATTCTTATGGAGTTTTATTGCTTTGGTATATTTTTGTACATCTTGTATCATCTTGTATCATACTTTCCCCTCTGAAGAGCTAGTCATTAAACATTTACCAGTATACCCCTAAGTGACACCTTTCTGCAATATGAATCCCCTCTATAACATCTCCAAAAGCCTTTTCCATTTGAACGACAAACTACCTTCATCCTCAGTGTCGCAGGCTTTTCTGTCTGTCTCCCTACGCCAAAAATGATTATTTTTTTCCCCTTGGATTTCATAATCAGGATTTTCTAGATTTGTTGGAGGAGTTTCAGATGGGAGCTCACTAATACATTTCCCTGATATATAGCTGTTGATTCTTTTCAAATAGGAATGGCTTTTACAGGTATCACTTTGGGTTCTCTGTTAGTATCTTCATGTCTGTGAAATGTTTTTTTGTTTTTTTTTCCTGCTGTCACCTATGTATTACTGACAAATGTGATGTGAAACTACTTGGGAGATGTGATACATAGACTGCTAGGATGTACTACCTGTTTTCCTTTTTTTTACAGTTGAAAGTTGTATGAATGATACACGTCTAGTATTGAAGAGTTCATTATCTCTTTGACCGGGTTAATTTCAGATGGAAACTGAGAAAAGTCTCTGTAAGTTTTGGGTGGCTGTGATATCTGATCTGATGACAATCTCTAAAGGCCCCCAAACTTAGGGAGAGTCTTAAGAGGTCATCCAGTTCAATCAGTTCATGAGTTGAAGCCAGTTTATATGGACTTGAGAGAGCTTATTGTTAAAATTCCATTACGAACACACATCAGAAATGAGCAAATGTTACAAATCAGGACTTGATTTGTTGTTTTGCTGATTGTTCAGACTTAATGTGATGGAGAAAATGGTAATAGTGCATACTAAACTTACAAGTAGCTTGTGCATATTTTTTTCCCTTTGAGAGTGGATTGTTACACATTTTCCAGTATACCCCTTAGTAAAACCCATACTAAAATTTGAATTCTCTCTATAATATTTCCAACAACTTCTATTTGAACATTCCTATCATTAGGGAACTTACTACCAATCCATTTTACTTTTGGGAATCTCTGATCATTAGAAAGTTCTTATGTTGAACGGAAGTCTGTTTTTTTTTTTCCAGTAAATTCCACCCATTGCTCCCACTTCTCCTGAATCTCCTGGAGGGGTAGGAGTGGATTCCTTAACTTTCAGGCCAGAGCTTTTCCAACTTTACCATGTGCTGCTTCCTTTCAGAGAATGAAGTCTTCATAATAGTGATAGTAGAGATTTGTTGAATCAGTTACTGCAGGGAATTCAAAATAGTAATTATATGATTTTCATTCCCCGGTAGAGGAAGGTTAAATTTAGCCTCTACCTGGGGTTCCCTGCATTTTGGGGGGGAGTATGTTCAACATCAAACAGAAAACACTAATCATGTCACATAGTTTTGGAACAAACTAATTATCAGTACCAGCTATCACAAACTCCAGAATAGACCTAATTATAGGACTGCAGGAAGGAATTCTTTGTTTATGACTTCGGCAAAGGATGCTGAAGAGTTTGGCAGGTCTTCATGATCCCTATGGCAAAGGTTAATTGTACATTCTCAGACAAAACAGGTCATTTGTTCCTGATGATGGTTGCATTTATGTGTTGTCTTAACATTATCATGTTTTATTTTAGCAATCCCATTCTGATAGTCAGCACTTTGTGTATATTAGGGGAAACTGTGAAATCAGAGTTCAAGTCCTTACTCTGCTATTAATTCTAGACCATGGGCAAATACCACCCCCCCTCCTTTTTTAAACCTTATCTTCCATCTTAAAAATCTATACTAAGTTATCAGTTCCAAAACATAAGAGCGATAAGGACTAGGTTACTGAGGTTAAGTGATTTGCTCAGAGTCACACAACTAGGAAGTGTCTGAGGCTAGATTTGAACCCCGGACCTCCTGTCTCCAGGCTTGGCTCTCTACACACTGAGTCACCTACAGCCTATTTGGACAAATACCTTTCTGGGCTTCTTTACTCCTGTTTAAAAAGGGGTGATGTATGGGCTAGATGATCTCAAGATTCCACAGCTAACATCTTATGAAGAATACTGGGAGGTAGTGATGAAAAAGGAGCTTTAGACTCAATATAAACAATAACTTCCTAACAAACTGTTCAACAAGGGATGGACTGCCTTATAAGGTAATGAATTTCCTATTGGTGAAGGTATTTTAAGAAAAAGCTAGACGACCATCTAACTGGGGGGTACTGTTGAGTACATTCATGATTCAGGTAGAGGTCAGACTTAATGATCTTTAAGTGCCCTTCCAGCTCTAAGTCAGTCAATCAACAAGTATTTAAACACCTTCTTTGTGTCTAGCTTTTGTCAAGAATTGGTCATTGGATAATAATTTAGGGCTGGAAGGGAACTTCAAGTTCCTCTCAGGAAACTGAGGCATGGAGAGAATAGGTGACTTTCTCATTGCCACACAGCTTAATAAGTGTATGAGAAAGGGGCAGTCAGGTAGCTCAGTGGATTGAGAGCCTGGCCTAGAGATGGGAGGTCCTAGGTTCAAATCTGACCTTAGACACTTCCCAGCTGTGTGATCCTGGGCAAGTCACTTAACCCCTATTGCCTAGCCCTTACCACTCTTCTGCCTTGGAACCAATACACAGACAGAAGGTAAGGGTTTAAAAAAAAAATTAGTGCCCAAGGCAGGATTTGAACCCTGGTCTTTCTATCTCTAGGACAATTTGGTGGTACAATGGATAGAGCAATGGGCTTAGAATCAGGAAAACTCATATTTATGAGTTTATATTTAATCCCAGACACTTACTAGCTGTATGACTTTGGGCAAGTCATTTCAACTTCTTTATCTCAGTTCCGCATCTCTAAAATAAGCTGGAGAAAGAAATGGCAAACCATCCCAATATCTTTGCCAATGTCTTAAAAAAAAGAAATAAAAGAGAAGGGAATGTATCCCAAAGGGAGGTTTGTACCCTGAGGTATGGAGAGAGAGGGAAAGAGAGGAGAACCCCCCTTTTTCACAAAGTGGGGTACAAGGGAGACAGCAGATGTAACAGGTTGGCTCAGAGAGGAGAGGGGATTTAAAGATTTTCCCCCTTCTGCCTTCCCTTCTTATCTAAGGCTGCTCTCCTGAATTCACTCTTGTCCCCCCTCCACTACTTGAGACCAAAAGGTCTCCCCTTGATCTATTCACTCATACTCAGCTTGGGGAACAGATAACTTTTAATGTTAACTCAATCAGGTAATACAAAAGGAATAATGGGCATGGAAGAATGGGAAAGGAAAGTGGGAAAAGGGGGTCCCTATCTCTATCTAAACCCTTTTCCTCCCTCCTCGAGTTTTGGGGGGAATTTAGGCCTTGGCAGCCTGAGTCCCCTGAGAGAAAGTCAGGTTGACTCACCCCTGGGCAACAGGAGCTGATGTAAAGTCTGCTCAGGTTTCTCTTCAGAAAGTCCCTTCAATTGGGAAATGTTGGGGGAAAGATTTCCAGTCACCAGCAGGAAAAATGGGTAACCCTCAGGAGAAAGTCTTTTTCCACCTTCTCTCTTAGACGTCTCAAGACCGAGAGACCCTCACTGTTCTCCCAGCCAGAGTCTTCCTCAGTAAAATTCATCCCCGGGCCTCCTTCCCCTTTGAGGTGATCAATTTCACATATTCTTCAGTCTGGCACTTTTTCTTTAGTGTCAGCCTCTATCACACCAAGAAACCTCAAAATGGGGTAATGAAGAACTGGACATGACTGAAGCAACTCAACAACAACGTAACTTTCTTTCTCCAAATCCAGTACTATGATGCTTTTCACTAGGAATGCAAAGAAAATAGTGAAATAGTTTTTGATTTCAAGGAGTTTGTATACTAATGGGGGAGACTACATATGTCTCTTCCATGGTATATATACATAAAATTATATATAATATAATCTCATCTGTGTCTCCATTGGTGCCTTGTAGTGTCTTATATATAGCAACCAATTAAATTTTTGTTGAACTGATTTGCTACTGTTAAATTTTATGGTTGGACTGAATAGCCAGATTGTTAGTTTTATGGTTGGACTGAATATTTAATTGGTTGCCAGGGATTTAATTTCTAAATCCCCAAAATGAATTACTAAATTAAAATAGATTTTATGGTAGTTTATTTTTACAATAGAGGGAAGATATTAAGGAAGATAGGAAAGAGGAGAGAGAGAGAGAGAGAGAGAGAGAGAGAGAGAGAGAGAGAGAGAGAGAGAGAGAGAGAGAGAGGGCGAGCTCTCTGGCTTCCTCTGAGTCAGGTAGAAATTCTAAGGGGAAAGGAGTTTCAAGAAGATGGGCCCTTTCCGGGAGGCTCAAGTCTCCAGGAAGGGGAAGGAAGGAAGTCAGCCTTTACACTTACCACATTGTCAGATTCTTTTGTCAGTCTCAACTCCAGCAGGCTCCACTCCAAGTGTCTTCACTCCAAGTGACTCCCTTCAAGTGCCTGTGTGTGTGGGTGTGTTTCCACTTTTAAAGACCTTTTCTCTTGTGTCACTTCCCCTAAATTTTTACATCTACCAATCACAGTGGATGCTCCACTCCACGACTGCCCACTCTTTCACATCTGGGTCACAGACCTCGAACTCAATGTATGAAATGGGTGTTCACACCTTTTTGTGGTTAAAATCCAAAATGAGTAGATCTCCATATTTAACTTTAAGTACTGTGCTTTACACTTTGGGGATTAAAATCTAAAAATAAAGAGGGGATTACTATTTAATCTTTACAATCAAGGAAAAGCTAAGTACCTTCATTTTTAGAATCAGGAGAGCCAAATCCAGTCTTCATCCTACATTTCCAAAAGTTATAGAAATTGTGTTTACAACATCTATTTATCACCACCATATTTTTTTAACATGGAATTCTTTGCCTTTTTTTTTTGTTCCTGAACATGATCAATTTATTAATAAGACTCAATTGCTGATAAAAGGATGTCAGTGTCTCCTCAAAAGAGAAAGACATCTGATACCCACTTTCTATTTAGTTGGTTACATAAGGTCATTGATGCAAACTAAACTAAGATTGTAATTTATTTTTTGTTTTTGTTTTACATTTTTATTTAGAATATTTTTCTATGGTTATATGATTCATGATCACCCCCCCTCACACCCCCATCTCTGCTCTTCTCTCCCCTCTCCCAAAGCTGACAAGTAATTCCACTGGAATATACATATATCATTGTTCAAAACTCATTTCCATGTTATAGATAATTGCATTAGGGTGATTGTTTAGAGTCTATATCCCCAATCATATCCCCATTGACCTATGTGATCAAGCAGTTGTTTTTCTTCTGTGTTTCGACTCCCATAATTCTTTCTCCTATTTTCCTCTGGATTGTCCTGGGTCATTGCATTGCTACTGTTAGAAAAGTTCATTACATTCAATTGTGCCATAATGTATCAGTCTCTGTGTGCAATGTTCTCTTTGTTCTGCTCCTTCTGCTCTGCATCAATTCTTGGAAGTCATTCTAGTTCACATGTGTAATGGTTAGAATGGGTTTTGACTAAATTATAAGAGTAAAAAAATGTTGTGGTCATCATTTATAGAAATTAACTCTTAAGTCACAAGACTGTTAATAGCTCTAATAGCTTTATTATAGTAAGATAAAGATAAAGAGGGAAATATAGAAAGGAGGTAAAGAATTACCTAGCCTAACAACCTAAAGCCTAACAACCCAGTCTTTCTCTCAACCTCACTCAGAAACAACCCCACCCCTCTGCTTCCTGCTGGATCTTACCTTATATGCTATTCCCTTTATCCACTCACTCTCCCACATCACCCTCACCCCCCCCCCCAGGAACCAATCAAAATTCCTCAATTAGCCTGGCACCATCCAGGAAGACATTGCCTGTGGGGATCAATTCCCTGGTTGCTGATTGACCCAAATTCAAAACAAATGGAAGAGAAATCTAAATCTCTGATTGATCAAAATAAAATGCAAATTCCCTTCTCACAACACCCCCCCCCCCCTGATTGTGATTCTATTGGGAGACAAGCATGTTGAAATCTCCTCAATTGAGTGTCTTGGGAGATTAACATGCCTAGTCTCCCCAATGAATCATTTCAAATAACCAACATTATTTGCAATTCCTCTATTTCTTTATTCCTTTTAGCACAATAATATTCCATCATGAACGTATACCACAATTTATTCAGACATTCCCCAATTGATGAACATTCCCCACTTTTTCTAACTTTTTGCCACTACAAAGAGTGAAGCTATGAATATTTTTGTACAAGTCTTTTTTCTTATTATTTCTTTGGGGTACAAACCCAGCAGAACCACTATCATTTTAATGGAATTTTAGAATACAGAATGTTATAACCAGAAGGACCGTTAGAGTTTATTGTGTTCAACTGACACATTTTATAGGTAAGGAATCTGGCTTATAGAGACATTAATTAAATACTACAGAGGTACTTAAATAAATAAATCCTTAAGGGGTACTTAAATATGCACATGTGTCCTTAGACAGAAAGACACTTAGATCAAGCCCTTGTGGCAAACATGATTATGAAGAAAAGCTTCACAGGATGAACAGTCAAGGCAAGAGTGGATTGTGGTCTAAATCTTTGGTGGGAGTACCCACATCATTGAGATAATAGAGCTATTAGAATCTAGATGCACATCTAGTTTTATTAAGAGAATTGTACTTGTTGCAGAGATGCCCTAGAATGGCAGAATCTTAGCATGGTAGCTAGAGCAGCTAGGTGGTACAGTGAGTGGATAGAGTGCCAAGCCTAGAGTCAAAAAAATCTCATCTTCCTGACTTAAAGACTGATCTCAGACACTTACTAGCTGCATGACCCTGGGAAAGTCACTTAACCCTGTTTGCCTCAGTTTTCTCATTTGTAAAAAGTAACTAGAGATGAAAATGACAAACTACTTCAGGATCTCTGCCGAGAAAATCCCAAATGGGGTCACAAAGAGACAGACATGACTGAAAATTGACTGAACAATAAAGAATGATAGAACTAGAAATGTGACCCTAACTCTTGTCTCTCAATCTTGAGGAGAATGAGGACCAGAGGTGAAGTGATTTGCTTTAAGTTACATAGCTAGTTTTGGGAAATTAGAATTTCTATCAGCTGTTCCTGACCTCTCTTCCCCATCATTCCTCCTTGTCCCTTTCAACTATATCTCAGAGCAGGAGAAGAGTAAGAAGTTTTTTCAAATCTCACTGAAATCCAGAATTCTTAGGCCTTTCAAGCTCTAAGGAAACTTAAAGGCCACTTAATCAAATATTCTCATAGTATAGAAGAGGACAATGAAGCCTGATAGGTGAATCAGTTTATTCAAAGGCACATAGTCAGTGAGTTACAGTAAAGCAAGAACTTGAACTCTAGTATTTTATCTTCAAGTCCAGGGCTCTACTAAACTATTAAGCTGGGGTTTAGGCTTGAAGGTATTTCTTGAATCTGTTTTTTAAACTTTTAATTAACTTTTGATATAAACCAGGTGTGTGATAAAGGAATTGGGGGAGGTGCTTACTGAAGAGTAGTTCCAGCTTTCCTGAGCCAAAGCCAAGGAAATTCCCAGCTGGGATCTGCCAAATCTTAACCACAGGCCACAATCCACTTCATGAGGTTGCATCAGTCAGTCGTTGGTTCTAATTTACCAGGGGTTAAAGACATTTTCCTCCCAAGGGATACACATACCTCTACTATCATATGTTCCTATCTCCACCTTTTGAAGTCATCCCACATCCTGTCCTAAGCAGAGAAAGAAGATGATGCAGGACTGCAAACCAGCTGTTCTCTCTGGGACTAAAAATAAGTGATAGAATTGACATGAATTTAGGGAAGCTTGGGAATGTCCAAGTTCTTTTCGGAGTTGTGTGCACAACATACTTTCTCATCAAAGTGTGGTGAAATGGGACAGATTAGTGTCCAAAAAACCTATAAGTTGTTGGAAAATGTCTAATAGAATGTAACAGGATTAAGAGACAGAAGAGACCTTAAAGATCATCAATTCTATACCTCTCATTTTATACTTGAGGAATGTGATGCCGATAGAGATTATATGAATCGTTCAAAATTGTATGGCTAATAAGTAGCAGAGTCAGGTTCAAAATTCCCCTTCTGTCTTGAAATTCAATGCTTTTTAATATGATAATTATGTAATGGAAATGAACTGAGAGAATGGAACACAGATGGGTGAGGATTTAGGTATAAATAGTAGTCAGTCAGTAAACATTTATTAAGTTCCTACTATGTGCCAGGCAATATGTTAAGAGCTGGAGAGACAAAAAGAGGCAAAAAATACTCCCTAACCTCAAGGAGCTCACAATTTAATGGGGGTGGGGGGGGACACCAAGTAAACAAATATTTACAAACAAGTTATACATAGGATAAGTAGAAAAACAATTTATAGAAGAAAGGCACCAGAATTAAGAGGGGTTGGAAATACTGATTTCCTAATTTAAGTAATATTCCATTTCATTGATTGTATTTATTTCTCTTCCTCCTCCTCCACGTCCTTTTTCTTCAAATAACCCTTACCTTTCTTCTTTGAATCAGTACTGTGTATTGGTCCTAAAGCAGAAGAGTGGTAAGGGCCAGGCAATGGGGGGGTTAAGTGATTTGCCCAGGGTCACCCAGCTGGAAAGTGTCTGAGGCCAGATTTGAACCCATGACTTCCCGTCTCTAGGCCTGGCTCTCAATACACTAAACCACCCAACTGCCTCATCCCTCTCCTCTTCCCTCCCCACTCCTGGAGCCATCAAGCAATTCCACTGGGTTATGCAAATATTATCACTTGATACCTATTTTCACATTTAGATTGATTGTTAAACCCAGGCAACTAGGGCTAATTCAGGTTGCTGCTTAAGACTGCTGAGAAGCACGGGATTGATGGTAGTATTAGGGGTGGGGTAGAGTAGAGTAATGTAGTTGCTTTCAAGTTAAATATCTATCTTTTGGTCAGAGGAGAATATTAAAAATAATTGATGGGAATGACCAGAAAAGAGATTTAGTCAGGCTTCCTTCTTAGGATGGCTATTCATGCTCTACTTGTTCTCCAGAGAGAAATTCAGAAAACCACTGGATTGGTGTCTCAAGTTTTAACATTACTTGGTAGATCTATATCTACATCTACATCTACATCTACATCTACATCTATCTATATATGTTAATTATCCAGAAAGGAATCTTGCTGGATAATTAATATAGGGGTAGTCTTTCCAATGCAATACCTGATCCATATAACTAAGATAGGTGAAGTGTGAACATGGAAAACTCTAAAGTTCGCTGGGCCCCACCTCAGAGTTTTCATTGTGGAGAGTAACTTTGAGTTCTCAAGGAAAGAACATTTTCTCATATTTCAGTTAAGTATCTCAAAATCTAAGTGCGATGGATTTTTCAAGAGCATTGCCTTTATATGAGGTTGTTGGAAGTTAACAATTATATTACCTTTGTTTATTGTCCTCTCTCCTCTCTCCTAGTCTGCCTGCTGCCAGGAATAGCTACAATTGCTCCAATTTGTGTGAGAATTTTGCTGGTCTAAGTTTTCAGATAATAGCCCTTTGAGTTTTAAAAACACTGAAATCAATGTTACAGAAGTTTTATTAAAAACGAAAATGAAATTTAAAGAAAACTAACAGAATATAGATTACTAGAACCTGCCAGTTGAAATGATCAAGGTCTCCTGAGTATGGTGGTGCATGCCTATAGTCCCTCTACTATACAGGTGGAGATTGGAGGGATTGCTTGAGTTTGGGAGTTTACTGAGCAGGACTAGACCTCTAGCTGACTGTCTTCAATAAGTCTAGCACCATTATAGTGAGCACAGGAAGCAACAGGGCACCAGACCATCTAAAGGTGGGGAACTTGTTCAGGTCAGAAAAGGAGCTGATCAGCAGTGGAATGTAACTCACAAATTACTGCTGCACAAGCATAGGGCAAGTTATGGACACAAATACAACCTTTAAAAAAATGACGCAAGTCAAATTGAATTTTCATGTAGGAATAACCCTATTCTAGAGGTTCATATTCCTGGCTGAGGGACTGAAAGGCAGTGTGGTATAAACAATAAAATATGGGAGTGTTAGTTGAGAAATCCTGGGTTTGAATCCTGCCCCAGTTGATGACTATGAAATTTCTTTAACTTTTCTGGGACTCAGTTTTCTTACATCTACAATAAAGGACTTATTGACCTATACAGTTTCTTCCAACTGGAAATCTTTGATCCTATGATTGGTTGATGTTGATATTTTAATAGAAATTAGAATAAATTCATTGAATAAATATTTTTAAATGGTATTTTATATGCAAATGTGCAGATGTAGGGAATAAAGGTTAGGAAGTAGGAATGTGTTATAACATAAATTTTCTAGAATTCTGTGTAATGGGATTTAATTATAAAGGACAAATAGGACTTTTCTTTAACAAGATCATCCAAGAACCTATGTGCCAGAAATTGTACTAAGTCCTAGATATACATAGACAAGGGAATCTCTGCCCTCAAGGAGCTTACATTTTAATGAGAGAGACAATATGCACACACACACACACACATATGGAATATTCAAATCAATATGGAGGGGAAGACACTAGCAGCTTGAAGGATCAGGAAGGGTTCCCTCAATACATTGTTGTTCATGCTTCCTTTTCAAAGAGGACCAATAAATAACATCAGGAGGGTGTCTTGACTTGAATTGGATTTAAGTGAGGCAGTTGCACAAAATCATTAGTCTCCCTCTCTTTCTTCCCTGAGCCATTGAAGTCCAGTGGCAAGGGAAAAGTCAAGATGACTAGTGAGAGCCCTGGATACAGTGGATGAACTTGGTGTCTTCAATGTTCAACCCACCTATTTTGGCTGCTTTTATGGCCTTTGGAATAAATGGTTCTCATCTGCTTATTCCATTGGAGGAATTCTTCACATGTTTGAGGTAGACATTCTTCTAACCATTGACATGTTTGAGGCCATCAGCGTGGTTGAACTTGTATTCAGAAAAGGTTTGACTGGTGTGTGGCAACTATGCATGCTATGGCTTATTGGAGCCATAGGTGAGAATAGGGTGACAGGTAGACACCAAAAGTGGATAAGCAATCCTGAAAAGGACCTGGCAAACTCTCACACTAGAGGTTCTAGTCCTCCCAGCTACTCCACAGACCTTCTAGGCAGTTATGTGGCTCAGTGGATAGAGCACTGGGTTGGGCATCAGGAAGAATGGAGTTCAAATCTAGCCTCAGATGCTCACTGGTTGTGTGACCCTGGGCAAGTAGGTACTGTTGAACTGAGTCCTGAGAGAATTCAGGGACTCCAGGAAATAGAAGTGAGGAGTTAGGGCATTTAGGCATTATTGATAACCAGTAAAAAGGTTAGAAAATATGAGTTGGAATTTTATATATGAGGCCAGTGGAGGAGAGTAATTTGTAAACATACTGGCAGGGTAGGTAGAGGTCAGAGTGTGAAGGTCTTTAAATGCTGGTTGATGAGTTAAAACTTGATCCTAGAGGCAACAGGGAGCTATTGGAGTTCTTGGAGAAAAGGTGGATTTGATCATAGTTGTACTTTGGAAAAATCACTTGAGTTCCATTACTTTGACTTTAGCCATGTTACAACCAAGGTCTAGTGTTTAACTGAAAGGTGACATTCATTTAAGAAAGGGTTTGAACATCCTTTCCCCCTTCTTCCATCTGTAAATCATCTTTTTATAGCCATAGCTTGGCAGGAATTCTTCCCAATGTAACTGAAGCTCTAAGATATTCATTATACCACAGTTCTTTGAAGTCCCAATGGTTGTCAGCTACTGCTCCATTGCTTAAGTATTCCAGGACATCTGGCTCAGGAGCTTCCAGGGTTACTGAATTCTCCTGCCCCATTCTTCCTTTTTTTCTCCTGTTTCCACTATCCTAAGTCATAGAAGAATAGAGTTAGAAAGAATTTGTTATCGTTCAGTCAGTTGTATCTGATGTTTTGTAACCTCGTTTGGGTTTTCTTGGCAGAGATACTGGAGTGGTTTGCCATTTCTTTCTCCAGCTCATTTTACAGATGAGGAAACTGAGGCATTCTGGGTTAAGTGACTTATCCAGGGTCACACAACTAGTAAGTTTCTGAGGCCAAATTTGAACTCAGGAAGATGAGTCTTCCTGACTTCAGGCCTTTCATAATATCTACTGCTCTACTTTGATGACTCAGGAAGAATTAGTAGAATATAAATTTGCCAAGGGCAGAGTTAATAGGGTATAGGGAGAAGAGAGGAGGATCTTAGGCATAAAGGGATATTGTGAGTCAGGGTGGCATGGATGCAGAAAAAATGTTTATGTTAAGAAATTATTGGGTAATTTCATTTTGATTAGAGTGTAGGTTCATGAAGAGGGAAAGTAAAGCTTGGGAAAGCTAACAAGGGAACCTTGACGATTAATCTAAAGGATTCTGATTAATTGGTAGGGATTGAGATGTCAAGGAAGGTTTTTGATCAGGGGAGTGATGTGGGCAGCCCCATACTTTAGGGAGATTTCTCCGGCTTCATGTATAGGTAGTAAGGATTGAAGTGAGTAGAATCTGGAGACTGGAGCACTAAATAGGAGAATTTTTGTCATGGTCTCCTAGAGAGGGGTTAAAAGGCTTGGAGCTAGAGAGTAGCAATGTGTTTAGTAAAGTTGTTTTACACTGTGATGCCTCTAAACTTTATCTATTTATTTCTTGGGCAAACAATTCCTCCTCTCTCAGCCTCAGTTTCCTTCTTTGCCAAATGAAGAGGGTGTACCAGATAGTCTCTTTAAAGTTTCTTTCAGCCCCCAAATCCATAACTTTAAGACTAGATTGTGTAGCAGGGTTCCCTCAGGAGATAATCCCAGGTTTAGTTTCTTCTAGGCAAACTGGATAAATATAGTAACTTCCATTTCAAGGCTTTTCTAATTCAACACAAACTAGTTTTTGAAGCCCAAGGATATTCAATGGCCCTCCCAAATTTTTGAAGTTCCTTTAGTAACTTGGCAGTAGGGGCATAAAGGAAGAGCAAAAGGCTGATTGAGCCAAGCTTCAGTCTAGCTTCAGCCCTAACACTATTCCTTCTGGCTGGCCCAATTGTGCATGTGAGGGGAGGAGGTAACATCACCCACTGGTTCCTTTTGTGCAAGGGCTTCTGAAGCTGGCAGCAGACATCCATGCCAAGGAAATTTGACTCTTAGCATAACAGGAGTAATTGTCAGTTGAATTCCAGATTGTTTTGTCACATACACTGAGTAATATGACAAGTAGGCGTATAAAATATGTTGCAAGAGGGGGACCAAAAATGTATCCAAAAGCCTACTTGGCATCCAGAGCCGCTTTGCTAAATCAAGTGTCAGTTAGTTTCCTGGCATTGCTCCATTCCCCATGTGATGCTGTGTCAGAGTTGATGGGATGCTCCCACTTGGTTTAGTTGAGTGAGGAGAATATTTATGGTAATGATCATGGTAGCTAACCTCTCTACAGTGCTCAGGTGCATATTGGGAGACTACCAAAAGAAGCTTCACCTACATTGTCTTATTTGATTCTCACAGCTTTGTACAGGAAGTAATCAATTAGTCAACACATCTTTTTAAAGTGCCTAGCACTGAGCTATACCTTGGAGATACAAAGAATGAAACAATATCTTCTTTTTCCCCCCCCCTTTTAAACATTATTTTATTTGGTCATTTTCTTTTTTTAAAACCTCTTACCTTCTTTCTTAGATTTTTACTAAGTTTTGGTTCCAAGGCAGAAGAACAGTAAAGGTTGGGCAATTGAGATCGTGTCTTGCCCAGGGTCACATAGCTAGGAAGTATCTGAGACTGGATTTGAACCCAGGACCTCTCATCTGCAGGTCTGGCTCTCTATTCACTGAGGCACCTAGCTGCCCTGAAACGATTTCTTCTTGAAAGAAATTTACATTCTAATTGGGGAGATAACAGACAGAAAATATATATCCCATTGGGGTATGAGTTGGGCTAGAGATGGTCCTTGAGGTATCTTTTAATTCTGAGAATCTGTGATTCTTTCATATAGTATCATTTATCAAATGACAGAGCCTCTATAGTTCTTTCCAGTTCTATGTCGACAGTCTGCAAATAAGGAGCATTTGGAGAACCCCAGTATTTATAGGGAATCCTTCTTTGAAGGCAAGTACCTGAGGGGAGGAGGGAGTTGGGCATTCTCTTCTGAGGAGAAATGAGGGTTGAAGTGGAGAGTGAAGGTGGATTCCCTTTATTTTTCTCTATTTTCTCAAGAATGGGGATAAGAAAGCCTTTGCTATCTCTGAAATTAACCTTTTCCTTTGTAAAGTTCTCAGAGATGATTCTGTTAAATGAGATCCCAGTTGACGAGTAGGAATTATACTTGTAAAAGAGATAATACCTACTTTTGTAGTTAAATCTGTTTTTTTGTTGCATAGGAGAAGTCCAGAGTGGGGCCCATCTGTGATATCATTTAGCTAAATGATTGAACTGAGGTACATTATCACTGTATCATTATTTATAGTTGTATTGTTACAGATATATATATATATATATATATTCTGTTAAAAATACTTTATACACTATATATGTGCAGTGAGGTAGCACTGGAGATAGGATACTGGGCCTGGAGTCAGGAAGACATCTTTCTTAGTTCAAATCTAGCCTCAGATTCTGACTGTGTGACTCTGGGCAAGTCACTTAACCCTGCTTGCCTCAGTTTCCTCATCTGTAAAATGAGCTGAAGAAGGAAATGGCAAACCACTTCAATATTTGTCAAGAAAACCTCAAATGGTGTCATGAAGAGTCCAAAGGACTGGATAAACACAGTATCAGTATTTTGAGTGCTTAACACTGTTCTTCATATATAGAAAGCACTTAATCACTACTTCTTCAATTGATTTGGTTTAGTGTTTATCAAATTAATTTGACCATGGAAATGTTTGGGGTTGAAATTATCAATGGATTTTATAATCTCAGCCCAAAGAGCTTGGGAGTTGGAGTATGTTTCTCCAAATAAAAAGATGGTTTGAATAAAACAGAGTTAACTGAGCTTATTTTCATATATAAAATTTTCTTGTGCCATATAAACTTTTGTTAATACTTAATTTCATATAGAATATTCCAGGTGGAAAATATTGTTAGTTTAGAAATATCCTTAGAGTATTCCTCTTCATTTTGTGGAGTGACAAAGTTCTGGGAGGTAGCTTCAACAACCCCACCTATACTTGCTTAATACTTCTTCCACATTGGCAAGTAATTTAACCACCCTAAACCTCAGTTTCCTTGACAATGAAATAAGGGGCCTAGATGGCCTCTGAAGCTCCTTCCATTACTAGACCTATAATCTTATGATCTTACATATTATACTGTATGATCCCATGGTCAGCTAGATTCAGAGGATACTTAAAAGGACCCTCTGGGCTGAAAGACTTTGAGGTCTCAGAACAAAAATTCTAAGGTCCCAATATGTGTCTTAATAGTCATGGTTGAATACGTGACACAGTGGTCATTTATAGTCTTGTTTATTCACTGAAAAAACAAGGTCTGTCAATTGGAATGATCTGTAGGGGTATATGGGTTTTCTTATGACACCTAGGGGATTAATTCTTAAATCTTATGGAGAAAGATGTCTCTTTTGTGAAAACAAAAATGAGGAAAAGAATGGAACTTTGGGAATGACTCATTCATCAGCTCCTCTTTTGTCCAAAGCTTTCATTTTCTCTTTCCATTAGATTATAATCTGTCTCATACTGATTCTTCCCAGCATCTCTGAGTAGAAAGGGGCTGAGGAGGTAATTTAGTCTAATCCCAGTCATACGGTCTTACCACCTTAGATGTCTGCTCCTACTACTTTCTCCTGAATTCTTTTTTCCAGGCATCATGGTAAACCTGCTTATTCTGAGTCCAGTCTAATTCTGTTTACCTTTCTCCTAACCAATTCCACTACGTAGTCTGGGACCTTGTTCCATTGTCAACAAATTCCCTTGTATCTTTTCACTTTTCTTCCCATATGCTCTACTGTGAGGCCCAGGGCAATTCTAATTTTGACCCGATGATGTCACATTCCTTGCCTTCTCTTCTGGAAGTCATTACTGTCTCTTTGTCCTCCCCTAAAAATTAACGGTTATACTCCTTGCCAATAATGCCAATTCTAGGCCATTCTTTATTACATCCTTCATTGATCTTTCCTCCTTTTAAATTATATCAGTCCAATGGATCTGGTTCAGAGTTTGGGTGAAAGAAACTTACCTACTTGCTATAATGGTAGATCATTTAATGAAGACAGTAGAGAAGTACACATTTATTTAAGTCTCATCAGGCTACATAATTCTTAAGCCTAGAGTAAACATTAGATCAACAAGGAACATTCTGTACCATCAGAAAAAAAGCCTCAGTTTCCCCTTGTTGCTTGCCTCTATTATAATGTCTCTAGAGGACAAAGAGTTCTTATGGACAACATCAAGTTTTCTGCAAAATTACTCTCTGCAGTCATTCTGTAGGGGGGTTGAATTCTTTATAAGTCCGTCCCATGTTAGCTCATTATCTAGTACATACAACAACATCTAGGTCAATGAGGAGAGGTGAGTTCTTTCCCATCTTTATTCAGGGTGGATACATATATAAATCATCAAGTCTTGCTAGGTCTAATTAACAGGATGCAGGCACTATCTATGCCAGAGGAGCAATGTATTTTACCCCATATATCAACCCAAACAGGAATTAATTGAGCTCTTCTTGGCTAGGGATGGACTCCAATAAATCTGCTCCTAGACTAAGTGTGTGATTTAGCTTTTCTGAGACAATCTTCAAATTTTAAGCTTTGCAACATGGCCCATTGCAAAAGTCCTTGCATTCCATTTATACTGCCCTCTACCTTGCTTTGTTACTGCTACCTACTGTAAAAAAGAAGGCTTTCCTTCTTTGTAATGGGGAGGGCTTGATGTTTTGTCTCACAGGCAAGATGTTGTCACCTGTGAAACAGTTAAATAGACCAAATGATGAGGGAAAATATGGAGGTTGAGGTGAACCTTGAAGATTGAGGGAAGATGGCAAGATCTCTCCCTCCCTAGGTGACTAAGGCAGGAGATTGAGGTTACCTCTAGAGAGAAAGAAAGAAGACTTTCTCTCTCTTTTCTCTAGAGATATTTTAACAGACTAACTGTGTCCCCTTTCAGCTGTTTCTGAGGAAGGTTTGTACTCAACCTTTCTCAATGGAGAATGTGACACATCTAGTCTGATCTTGCCACAGACTGGACAGGATTCAACCTTGAATCCTGTCCCCAATTGCCCAATACCCCTCTTATTATGAAGATAGGTCAAACCTGGATCTGACTTAGCTAAAGATTTATTTGAAAGGAAAGGGTAATGTGTTGAAGGAAAATGGGGGAAGGTTGCTCTGTCAAGTTAAACCCCCAGCAGCAGGATCAAGAGGCAGGAGTCTGAGTCCCAGAGGACTCAGCCCCTTTTCCAGCTGTCTGCTCTCTCTATCCCAAAGCTAAAGTATCTTATCACTAAATTCTAAATCAGTTCAGGGAAGGGTAGGAGAGACTGGGGAGAAGCAAGAGGGCTAGGATCAAGGTATTGAGTCCTTTCAGCTCCTCCTCAAGAACAGATTTTGATGGCAGGTAGAAGTAGTAGAATGGGTTTTCTTTGAGAGGGTGTAGCTTCAGCAGTCAAAGGCAGGAAGTCTAGGTCTTCTAGTGGCTTTCGGGAACCCCTCAGCTGCTCCAAAGTGAACTTTTCAGCTCACCCCCCTGAATCAGAAGACCTGGGACTCACTAGAATATTCCTCATCCCACGGTTCTCTCCCACAATCCTTTGCTGTCCTCAACTGTCCATCTTTGTGGGGGTCTCTCTTTCCAATCCCTATACTACCAACTCTAGATGATTCCAGGTAACTCAAGTGTCTTTATACTTTATTATATAATTCACTGTCACATCTTTTCCTATCATCCTGAAGAATTTTAGTATCTAACCTATCCACCTATCCATCTATCCACCTATACATCCACCTATCTATCTACCAATCCATCTATATACCAATCTATCTATCTATCTATCTATCTATCTATCTATCTATCTATCTATCTATCTATCTATCTATCTACCTACCTATCTATCTATCTACCTATCTATCTATTTTCTGTGTATATATTTATATGTGTATATATGCATATATTTGTACATGCTCATCTGTGTATATATTGCTTTCCTCAGAAGAATGTAAACTACTTGTGAGGGCAGGGAGCTTACAGGTGAGGGAGTACTTTGTTTAATTTTTGTCTTTGTACCCGTGGCACTTAGCATAGTGCTGTGCTGGCCACATAGTAGATGCTTAATAAGTGTCTGTTGGTTGATCAATTGAGAAGCAGCTTGGAGTAGTGGATAGATCTCTGGATTTGGAATCAGGAAAACCTGGGTTTGAATTCTGTTTCAAGTACTTATTAGCTATGTAACCATGGGCAAGCCATTTATCCTATCTGTCCCTTAGTTTCTTCATCTGTAAAATGAGGCAGTTGAACTTGATGGACTGCCTCTAAGTTGTAATTTTAAAGCTATGACTCTATGATTGATTGATTTTTATGACCAATACTCTAACTACATGGTATGGAAGTCTCTGCCATCTTCAATCTTTCTATAAGTCCTCTTTCAACCACACACTAACATTTTCATACTTTAGACCTCACAGTCTCTCAGAACTGAAACATATGGGAGCTCTCTGATTCTAGTCTTTATCTTTGCTATTCTCTTACTCACAATTTGTTCTTCAGCCACTTGATGACCTCTAGTTCCTTGACCCTATCTTTATTTTTCTATACTATCTTTCCATTTTGTCTTCATTTGTCTCCACAATGAAGCTTTGACCCCAAGATCTGGCACTTTAATTGGCTACCACCCTAAAGTTCTTTATCTAAAGAACTCTTATTCTTGACCCACTGATCCTCAAGTCTTGGAATTCCCAGCCCTCCCCCCTCCATGTCCTTTGATCTTGTTGACTGGACTGCTTTGAGCATGTACACAGAAAGTTATGAGTTTATATTAGCCATTGAATATGGTTTCTCACTTTTGTTCTCTAACCCCTGATCTAGGTTTCTTACCTGCCTGTTTATTTTCCCCAAAGACCATTCTAAATCTTTTCTTCTACCCTTATTTCAACTGCATGTCCATTTCCCATACCAACAACAGATGACTAGCCTCCAACTTCCCAAGGAAGAATGAAATGATCCAGAGTTAGTTCTCTCAACCCCTTTCCTCTGCTTCTGAAAATTCTGTCATGAGCTATCCTTATCAGGTTCTTAGCTTCTTTTGTCAAAGAGGAATAGACATAAATATTTTCTTCTGAACTTTTACTTCCTGCTGCACCCACCTGATTTCTAGCCTCAGGTAAAAAGAGGAATGATACCCATCTCTGCTGTGCCTGTCTCCTGCTGGGCCATCTCCTGCCTAATCTTCATCCTTCAGAGGGAAGAGAAGAAACTTATAGAAAATATTATAGAAAGGAGGGAGGGAGATTAACAGTGTCAGGCTGCAAAAAGATCAAGAAGAATGAAAAAAAGACCATTAGATTTGGCAATTAAGAGAAAGTGGAACACCTTTTGTACATGGTTTTCTCAAGTTTAGCCATAGAGAACTACTGTCCTCCCAGGTCGCCAGGTTCATAACCTAGATGCCATCCTGAATCCCTCCTATCTCTCACCCCTCCCCTCCATAATCAATCTTTTGCCAAGGATTGTCAATTTCAATGTCAATGTCAATGTCAAATTCATCAATTTCATCATCAATCAATCATCATCATAAAATATGCCCCCTTCTCTCCTCTGATACTGCTACCACCTTGGAACAAGCCCTTATCACTGCTTGGACTATCTAAATAGGCAGCTGATGGGTCTGCCTGCCTTAAGTCTCTCTGTTCAAATCCATTCTTAATTCAGACCTCAAAGTCTTTTCTCTAAAGTCAAGTTCTCTACCCCACCCCAATCCCCCTGACCAATAAACTCTAGTGACTTCTGATTGCCTTCAAGATCAATTACAAAATCCTCTGGTGCTCAAAGCCATCCATAATCTACCTCTGCATCCCCTGTTCCTTTGCAGATCTTCTTACATCTTACTCCCTACCATGTATTCTTTGATCCAGCATCAGCTGGCCTCCAGGCTGTTCCTCAAACAAGATATTCCAACTCTCAGTTCTGGACATTCTCTCTGGTTGTCTCTCATTCCTGGAATGTTCTCCCTCCTCGTCTCTGCCTCTAGATTTTTCAGGTTTCCTTCAAGTTCCAATTAAAATTCCAACTTCTTTAGGTAGTCCTTTCCCTGGACCTTCCATTAATTTTATCCTATTTATACTGTATATAGCTTGATTGTATATATTTGTTTGCTTGTTGAGTTCATTAGATTGTAAGCTCCTTGATGGTGGAGATTATCTTCTGCTTCTTTTTGTATCCCTAGTGCTTGGCATAGTGCCTGGTACATAGTAGATGCTTAATAAATGTTTATTTACTAACTGAATCAACTTCTCAACCCTGGACCCTTCAATGGCTCTCTGTTGTTTACAAAATAAAATTCAAACTCCTTGGTATTCGAGGTTTGACACCACTCTTACTTTTAGTCCAATTCAATAAAGACTTTCCAGTCTTACCGTATAATAATTCTCTTGTATTCATTCCATATTCTAGCTAAATTGGACTACCTGCTAGCTCTCATATCATATAAGACATGAGCTCTTCTGTGGCCATGCCTTTGTGAGTGCTGCTACTTAATCCAGAGATGCCTTGCCTACCCACCCATCCTTTGAAGCTCATTTCAATGTCTCCGCTTCTCAGAAATCCTTCCGAGTGTCCGGTCAGTGGAGAACTTCTTCCTCTTGGGTCCCAATTAAGCACTTTGCTTATTCCTCTCTAATGCACACATTCATTATTTTGTATTGGAATTATTTCTTTAGGTGCTATATGCATCTATTAGACAGTCAGTTTTCTGAGGGAAGACATTTATCTCTTCTAAAGTTTGCATCTCCTTTAATTTCTCACATAGTGCTTGGCATATGTTAAGAACCTAATAATTATTGATTAAATCCTATTGAATTAAGTGGTCAGCTGTCAGAATTTCAGGCACATTTACTTCAGAGGACCAGCTCTGTAAAATCCCATTAGGTGACGCATAAAGTCATAGGAACCTACTATTAGAGGAATCTTACCATATATCATTTGTAATATGACTAATCACCCTATTTTTAAAAATCTATTCTTGGCTTTCTATGATATAGTGTAAAGAATACTAGACTTTGAGTCATAAGACCTGAGATTAAATCCTGATTCTGCCACTTGGTTGCCTTGTGGCCATGAGTGAGTCATTACTTCTCTGACCCATAGTTTCCTTATCTGTTAAATGGGGATGATAACAGATATACTACCTCCTTCATCATTGTTATTTAAAACCCTCGCCTTATGTCTTAGAATCAATACTGAGTTTTGGTTCCCAGGCAGAAGAACAGTAAGGGTTAGACAATGGAAGTTAAGTGACTTGCCCAAGGTCAAACAGCTAGGAAGTGTCTAAGGCTAGATTTGAACCCAGATCTTCTTGACTCCTGTCCTGGCACTCTCTTTACTGAGCCACCTAGCTGCCCCAATACTATAAGCCAAGCATCTTTTAAACTATAGATCATTATATTCAAGTAACCAGGTTTTATTATTGTGGATATTAGTAATAATGATTATGTATACTGGTTGTCCTTGAAGCTGGGTACACCTGTAGTCATGTATGTTGGATAGTAATAGTAAAGCACATTCCCCCTCAGTGGAAGGTGGGTTAATAGTCACTTGGAAGCCCATCAAAATATTTCAGTTTCCTGGCTAGCTAAAATTCTTAAAAACACATATTATCATTGTCAGCATTATTATTATTTATATAATTAATTAATATTTTTATTATTAATTATTAGTGGTGGTAATGGTGGTGATAGTAGTAGTAGTTGTAATAATAATGATGTGGTTCAGTCATTTTTCAGTCATGGCAGACTCTTTGTGACCCCACTTGGGCTTTCTTGGCAAAGAAACTGGGGTGGTTTGTCATTTCCTTCTCCAGCTCCTTTTATAGATGAGGAAACTGAGGCAGAGCCAAATGATTCACCCAGGGTCACAGAGCTAGTAAATATCTGAGACCAGATTGAACTCAGGAAGATGAGTCTGCCTTATTCCAGGTCTGGCACTCTACCATGTGGGTCCCTAGCTGCCTCAGCAGAGAAGCTAGGGCTGTACAAATAGATGTAGAATTCTTTAAATAGAAATGGTAATTGAACCATGACTTAGTGCTCATAGATTACATATAAGGTCAGCTACCATTAGAATTTATTATTATATTTTATATTATTATTTTATTAGTTTTTTATATTTATATTTATATTTATTTTATTATTATTATATTATTAGTATACATTTTAGTATACCTACTAATTTATTAAATAATCATTGTATGCATTACATGTAATATAATATAGTAATAAATGCAATGTTTATTATTTAATGCATATTATTATATAATATTATCATCATTATTATTTGGTGGTACATTATTATTAACTGAATAGAAAAGTTGGGTCTACAATATGAAAGACTCATCTTCCTTGAGTTCAAATATGGCCCTAGACACTTACTAGCTGTGTGACCCTGGGCAGATCACCTAACCCTGTTTGCCTCAGTTTCCTTGTCTGTCAGATGAGTTGGTGAATAAAATGGCCAACTGCTCCAGAAAGGAATCATAAATAGTCATACATGTCTGAAAAATGGGACAACAACTACGGCATAGTAGACAGAGAACTAGCCTTGACTCTGGGAAGCCCTGGTTTCAAGAGGTGCCTTTTTCACACATAATGTCTGTGTGTCTCTAGGTAAGTCAGAACTTTAGGCAACTCTCAGTCTGTAATTACAGAGAAGGTCTTGATCTATGTTGGTAGAAGGAGTTTCTTCACCTGGGATTTCTTATGCCAGTGAAGTCACAAATTTGCCAAACTTTTTGATATTTGAGTCTCTATTCTGAGACTCAAGCAGAGTTGGAAGGGACCCCGGAAGGTTATCTACACAAATCCTTTTATTTTTCAGATGAGAAAAGTGAAGTTAAGTGATTTTCCCAAGGTCACATGGGTAGTAAGCATCAGAAGGAGGCTCTGAACTCAGAGCCTCTGACTCTATAACCAACACTTTTTGTACTGCACCAAATTATCATTAGTCTCTTTTTACTCATGTGGAAGCTGGGAGTGACAAGATCTTAGGCTTTGATGTAGAAGGGACCACAGAGATCATCTAGTCCAACCTGTTGGGGAAAGTTCACTTTCATGTAGGGGACAGGCTTCTTTAGGAACAAAAGAATTAAAGGCAGCTAGGTGTCTCAGTGGATAGAGATCGAAGTCTGGAGATGAGAGATTCTGGGTTCAAATCTGGACTCAGACACTTCCCAGAGGTGTGATCTGGACAATCACTTAATCTCAATTGTCTAGTCCTTATAGCTTTTCTACCTTGGAACAGATACTTGATATTATTTCTAAAACAGATGGTAGGGTTAAAAAAAAGAAGAAGAAAAGAGTTGGCCCCATGTAGGTGTCTGAGAGCTAGGCTTCAATTGTTTCAGTATAAAAGGTAGCAGAAACTCATGGGCAGCTGTTCCAGCCACAACTCCCAGGGAGTTCTCTTTGATGTCGCAGCTATTGGGTTTTGTAAAGACTTCAGCTTTGAGTTCTTTGTCCCCAGCTCCTGGTTTGACCCTGCAGATCTTTTGTCCTCGACCTGGTATCCCTTGGCATTGTGTCAATTTACCACTGCTTGTGGTTGTCTGGCTTTGAAAGGATCCCATCTTTGTCATCAGAGACACAGATTGTGTTGCATTTCAATAAAAATAGACAGGAGAGAAACATGACTGTACTTTCTTGCTGCAAAAGCCAAGATAACTTTATTTTAAAGACCCCTGAAATTATGGAAATGGCAGGCACCTGAGACAGTTAAAGTGGTGCAGTCAACATGTCATTCGGCAAGTTTTTATGAAATTCAGACTATGTGCCAGGCGCTATGCTAAGTGTTGGGGTTACAAAGAAGGATAAAAGACAGTCCTTGCTCTTGAGGAACTCATAGTTGAATGGGGGAGACAATGTGCAAATAGCTATGTACAAACAATATGGATATAAGATAAATTGGATGGCATCAACAGAGGGAAGGTTTGGGAAAGTCATCTTGCAAAACGTGGAACTACTTTGGCTGAAACTTAAGAAAGCCAGGTGTGAGAGAAGTTCAGAAAGACGGAGTACTCTTCCCAAGGAATCACTAAGATGGAGCCAGGGAGCCTTTCCATCAAAACAAGTTAAGTTTGTGTTCCCAGCTTAGGTCCCATTTCCAGGAAACCACAGTATGACAGAGTAAGCTGATAGACTGTCCCCATATAAAAGATATGCTAAATAGTAGAATTGAAGCTGTTCTCGCTTTTGATTGGTTAAAACATATGAATAATTAGGGTAATGAAGCATTATAAATTGCATGATTTGATTAGCTAACTCTCCCAACTAGCTTGTAATTCTCTAGTAACTGGCCAATGGTGAATGAGAAGAGGAATCAATTTGCATTGGGACTAGGATGAAAGGAGCCTGCATGCTCCTTTACTTTGTACTTGCTTGCTGGCTGTAACATTCCAAACACTGGCTTGTGAGTACCCCAATCTCACCAGGATGAAGTAAATGAGCCTTTGCTACTTAACGCTGAGATAGAAGAGCCTTTGCCCCATTAACACAGAGTTCAAGATTCTTTTGAGTAGGTGGTTATTCCTCTCACAAGGAAGCTAGGAGGTGAAGATGAGGAGGAAGAGAGTGCTAGATCTGGGAGACAATCAGTGAAAATACAAGGAGTTTTAGAAGTAGGTTGGTGGCACAGTGATACTTAAATACTAATATTTAAAAAGATGGCTTTTTGGGTCAGGGGTGCAATATGATTATTGTTATTATCTGACATGGTTTCAATGGCTTACACTGCACTAAGACTTTTAGGACATCCCATATAGTGCTTTAACACTTATATGAAGTACTTTCATCACAGTTACCTATGAACTAGGCAGTGCAACTGTTATTATTTTCACTGACCACCTGCCTCAGTCCCCCTGGAATAAATAACACATGGACAATGGGTCTCTACTCATCGATGGTCCTTTTCCCACTCTCTGGGTGGGCCTGAATTTGTGAGTATCAATTCCTTATTTTGGTAGTAACTCTAGTGACCTGGACCACTGATCTCCCCTCTACTTGACCTGTGGATCTCGCCTGTGGACCAAGGATCCCAGATAAATACATCTTGTCTCTCTTGGATAAACCTTTTCTGGAGAGCAAGAACTTTTATTTTTGTGTTTATATTCCTGAGGCTTAATTCAGTGCTTGGCACACAGAAAACCCTTCCTTAATAAATGCTTGTTGATTGACTGACTGACATGGAGATGTTTCTTCAATGTCACAAATGGGATAAGGAGGGAGGAAGAGAGCTGATAAGACTATGGAATGTTGGAAAACAGCCCCTTTTTGGTTTGTACTTCCTTGAGCAAACAGGGGGGACCTGGTGCTGCCAGTTAGGTGTCATTCACCCCAGCTTGGGAAAAAACCAAACTAAAACATAACATAAAAATAGCATTTTCCTTTTTTTTTTACATTACATTCAAATCATGTTTTGCCTTTTGCTCTTGCTTGGTGCTCTACCAGGTCCCAATAAAGAAGAGATGGATTCTTTCACATGGATTCTTCCTAGAGGAATTTCCTTTCCCAGATCTCCTTTGCTGCCGATCTGGGAGTCATAATCTTAATACAGCTTGTTTGGCAGTGAGTGGTATGTTCAATGGAAGTGGTCCTGGGGTGAACTCACCTCACAGGAAGAAATGGCATAAAGTGTATTTCAGCTCACTCATACTATCAGTGGAGTAAACTACAATCATAAGGTTGATGCCTGAGTGTACTTAATGTTCTACTGGGTTACCAATTTGGACTCCACAAATTTGCCACTTGTGATGATTCAGATATAGTCCAAAACAGAAGCATGTCTGATATAGGGAATCATAAGATCATAGATCTAGAGTTGGAAGGAATGTCAGAGGCCATTTAGTCTGAACCCCTCATTGTATAGATGAGGAAACTGAGGCTCAAGGAGAATATGTGATTTGCCAAAGGTCACACAGTAATTGTCAGGGGTGTGATTTGATCCCAGGTCCTATGACTCTAGAGTTATAGGCATTTGGATCTAGAAAGGACTTTAAGCATTCTCTGGTCCATGCTCTAATTTTACAGATAAGATAAACAAAGCCTAGAATGGTAAATGGATTTGTCTGTATAAGTTCTGAAGGGCAGAAGTGAAATTTGAACACAGGTCCTTTGACTCTAGATCCAGTGCTTTTCGTATCATAGTACTTTGCTTCCTTCAGACTCTATTCTTGAGGAAAGTGCTTTCTAAGGACATAATTAATTAAAATGTAATTATGATGTGTGTCTATATGTCTGTTGTTTGTGTGTGTGTGTGTGTGTGTGTGTGTGTTTGTGTGAGAGAGAGAGAGAGAGAGAGAGAGAGAGAGAGACAGAGAGAGAGAGAGAGACAGAGAGAGAGACAGAAAGAGAGACAGAGAGTATGTTCAAGGTGCAGTGGAAAACATTGTCATTGGATACTTCCAAAGTGCTTGAAAGCCTTTCAAGCATTTTCATTGATGGGATGGGAATTTCTTGAAATGATGGGATTATGACAAATTATTCTTATCTATAGTCATTCAAAGAAGTCCCTATGGATCACCTCCTTGCTGATCATAGAACAAAACATTCTATCTTTCAACTCTATGTATTTTCACTGGCTCTTTGTCTATGCCTGGTATTCTCTCCATCCTCATCTCTACTTCTCGGCTTCCTTCAAGTCCCAGCCAAAATCTCACTTTCTACATCCCCATTAATACCTGTTCCTTCCTTCTTTTGATTGTTTTCTATTATCCCATGTATATTTTGTTGTTATATACTTGTTGCATATTTGTCTCCCCTATCAGACAGTGAGCTCTTTGAAAGCAGGGATTATCTTTTGCAATCCTTTTTTTTGGTATCCCCAGAATTTAGAAGGCATCCTCCCATATAGTAGGTACTTAATAAATTGATTCACATTGATTGATTTACTATTAAGTCATAATATGGTTTAAAAAACCTTTACCTTCTGTCTTGGAATCAATACTAAGTGAAATTTCACTAATTTGTGTTAATAAAGCAGGAAAGAAGGAGGCTGAGAGAGAAGGAGAATTAGATTAAGTGAAATGCAGGAATCACTGAACAGCAAGGGCTAGGCTATCCAGGATAATGACTTGTTCAGGGTCACACAGCTAGAAAGTCTCTGAGGCCATATTTGAACCCAGGTCCTCTTGACTCAAGGCCTGTTATTATTTGCAATGAAACTGTTAATATATTATAAGCAGATTCTCCTCTCATGTCATAAACACCAGAAATGTAATTTGACAGAAAATACATTTATGACATTGGTCCCATGAAACTAACTGCACTCTGTAACATTGTTTTGTCTAAAATGTTTTTGTGGAACTAAAATTAGTTGACATTGGGCTTGTATAAACCTAATTAAAGCTTTTGTATATTCTTGAAAGGAATACAGTTTCCTTTCTTCAAGTTGTTCAGTGATTCCTGCATTTCACTAATCTAATTCTCCTCCTCTCTCTGCCTCCTACTGTTTCCTCCTTAATTAGCTCAAATTAGTGAAATTTCACTAAACTGGTCCATGTGGTATGCTGTTATCACAATCAGAGAAGGAGGGCAATTGAGTTGTGGGGCCAGGAAGGTAGCACTCCTAAGGAGGACACTAGTTTCTCTCACTCTGATAGTGCCTGCAGGAAGCAGATAAAGTAGGAAGTCATAACCTCTGGAATGGGATTTGCTATAAGCTAGACCGTTATTTATAGTTCCTAGCTAATTATCCTTGAGTTTGAGAATGGCACCAAACCAAGTGAGACTTAGGTTTGATAGAGCAAATTAGTTTCAGAGGTCTATTGTTTCTGGGTGGCCTTTCTGGTATATTGTGGTACCCCTCAGGGTGGTTTCCCACCTTGGGGCAGACTTGAAGGTCAGGATTCTGTGAGCTGTCCAAGGACTTATGTCTAAAGGTTTGGGAGATAATGATTGTCGTCCACAAGGTCAACACTTAGCTAACTATATCCTTGACACCATCTTCTAAATTTGTTCCTGTTCTCAGGAGAGGCTGTGTCAGAGATCTTGAGAAGTAATATGATATAATGGAATGAGCAAGGGATTCAGAGTCAGAAAATCCAGATTCAAATCCTAGAGTTGTTACTTATTGTGTGACCTTTGGCAAATCATCTGAAATTCATGAGCTTCAATTTCTTCATCTATAAAATGAATTGTTTGGTCTAGATAATCTCTTAGCTTCCTTTGAGTTTTGGAATTCTGTGATTCTGGGACAAAAGAAACCAGAGGATGAAGGATCCTAATGAGCTAGATATGATCTCAAGAAAGGATTTAAAGATAAATTGGGTCACTTTGGAAGAACAATGATGATTTGTAATTTTAAATCTATTCTCCAGGAACTTTCAGGATCATTATTTTAAAAACAGAAAAAAATGTCATTAGATAGAATTGGCATTCTTAAAATTTTTTTTTGAATTTAATTGATTAAGAAAAATTTTCCATGGTTCCATGATTCATGTTCTTTCCTTCCCCTTCCACCCCCGCCCCCCCCCATAGCCAAAGTGCAGTTGCACTGGGTTTTACATGTGTCCTTGATCAAGACCTATTTCCATATTATTTATATTTGTACTAGGGTGATTGTTTAGGGACAATATCCCAAATCATATTCCCATTGACTCATGTGATCAAGCAGTTGTTTTTCTTCTGTGTTTCTAATCCCACAGTTCTTTCTCTGGATGTGGATAGTGTTCTTTCTCCTAGGTCCCTCAGAATTATCCTGGATCATTGCTTTGCTGCCAGTGGAGAAGTACATTACATTCGATTGTGCCACTGTGTATCAATCAGTATCTGTGTACAATGTTCTCCTGGTTCTGCTCCTCTCACTCTGCATCAATTCCTGGAGGTCGTTTCAGTTCCCATGGAATTCCTCCAGTTCATTGTTCCTTTGAGCACAATAGTATTCCATCACCAACATATACCACAATGTGTTCAGCCATTTCCCAATTGATGGGCATCCCCTCATTTTCCACTTTTTTGCCACCACAAAGAGCTCAACTATGAATATTCTTGTACAAGTCTTTTTTCTTATTATCTCTTTGGGGTACAAACCCAGGTGTGCCATGGCTGGATCAAAGAGCAAATAGTCTTTTATCGCCCTTTGGGCATAGTTCCAAATTGCCCTCCAGAATGGTTGGATCAATTTACAACCCCACCGGTAGTGCATTAATGTCCCAACTTTGCCACATCCCCTCCAACATTTATTACTTTCTTTTGCTGTCTTATTAGCCAACCTGCTAGGTGTGAGGTGGTACCTCAGAGTTGTTTTGATTTGCATCTCCCTGATTATAAGAGATTTAGAATACTTTTTCATATGCTTATTGATATTTTTATTTATTTATCTGAAAATTGCCTATTCAGAATTGGCATTCTTAAAGAACAGTTAAATGAAATTCTTTCTATAAGCAAAGTAGCTTTGGCAAATCTCTGTCTCTCTTCATCTGTCTGTCTGTCTCTGTCTGTCTGTCTGTTTCTCTCTCTTTCTGTCTCTCTCTGTTTCTCTGTCTATCTGTCTGTCTGTCTCACTTTCAAAGCAGAAGAGTGGTTAGGGCTACACAATGGAGGTTAAGTGACATACTTGCCCAGGGTTACACAGCTAAGAATTATCTGAGGTCAGATTAGAATCCAGAACTGCCTGTCTCTGGGCTGATGTCTCTTGGGGGAGGGTGGTTTTTATCCCGGAGACAGGGATAATCACTCAAAGTCATTAATATAATATAGGGGATGGAAGGTAAATTAAAATTCCTTTAGGTTTCTTTTAACCCTTACCTTCCATCTTAGAATCAATACTGTGTATTGGTTCCAAAGCAGAAGAGTGGTCAGGGCTAGGTGATGGGGGTTAAGTGACTTCCCAGGGTCTAAAGAGTGTCTAAAGCCAAATCTGAACCCAAGACCTCCCATCTCTAGCCCTGGCTCTCTATATACTGAGCCACCTAGCTGCCCCTTCTTTTAAAAGTTTGAAAAAGAAGTAGTATAGTAATATAGATTTTGTTTGCTTTTCTACAGTTGCTTATGGTAGTTCTTTGAAAACAAAACAAAATAAAATACACTTGACATTTGTCCAGAATTCTGCATACTTAAAAAACCATATCATGACATCTCAGCGGGGAAGTATAGAAACTTACAACCTTTTCTTTCCCGCTGGCTTTATGAACACTGTTTCTGTTTCTTTCCTGACTCTTAAGACCTTTTCCCTACCCTTTAAGGCGAGGGCTTCCCAAGGTGCCAGAATCACATACTGTGAGTTGGAATGGTTCTCAGAAGTCATCTGAGCACATTACTCTGCACACAGTAGATGCCAAAAAATGTTTGTTGTTGAATTTCTTATTTTTTAAAAATTTAATGAAAAAACGCTATCTTCCATACTAAGAACATGTTTTCAACAGAAGGACAAGGACTAGGCAAATGGGATTAAGTGACTTGTCTAGCTAAAAAGTATCTTAGGTCAAATTTGAACCCAGGATCTCCCCACTCCAGGGTTGATGCTCTATCCACCATACTACCTAGCTTTTCCCATTGAATTTCTGAATAAGAATATTCTACATGCCACACTCTGACAAATGATTGCCTTGTGTCTAAGATGGCCCATACATACCAATCTTGACTGGCAACCCAAGAATCTGGGCCAAGAATTCTTTTTTGGTAGGGGTATCCCACCAGGCTGGTATGGGTTAAAGACCTCTTTGTACCCACACCCTAGGGAAGCATCCCTGCCCCTTGCTTACAGACTCTTCAATAACAAAGTTTGGTTTCTGAGCCACACATTTAAAATTTGCCATTTTCATCTATGAAACCGAGAGGTGGGGCTTGATCATCTCTAAGTTTCCTTTTACGTCTAGTTTTTCTATTTAACAAAGTCTTTTTTGGCTCTAACGTTCTTTGTTCCAACATTTCTTTCTTCTCACAATTCTTGATTTTTGCCTCCTTCTAGTGGCATTGATCTCTGTAATGATTCAAAGGTGATTGAAAGTCTCATCTCTTTCAAATACACTAATAACAATCATAATAATGATCATAATAAAAAAAATAGACATTTATAGAGTAAATTAGTGGTGGATTGGATAG